>NC_092087.1:100272659-100357659 GCF_045679555.1 Salvelinus alpinus
ATGATATATAATGCTAACCTCCCCTGTTATTGTAATGGTGAGAGGTTAGCATGTCTTGGGGGTATGATATATAATGCTAACCTCCCCTGTTATTATAATGGTGAGAGGTTAGCATGTCTTGGGGGTATGATATATAATGCTAACCTCCCCTGTTATTGTAATGGTGAGAGGTTAGCATGTCTTGGAGGTATGATTTAAAATGCTAACCTCCCTTGGTATTGTAATGGTGAGAGGTTAGCATGTCTTTAGGGTATGATATTAAATGCTAACCTCCCCTGTTATTGTAATGGTGAGAGGTTAGCATGTCTTGGGGGTATGATATATAATGCTAACCTCCCCTGTTATTATAATGGTGAGAGGTTAGCATGTCTTGGGGGTATGATATATAATGCTAACCTCCCCTGTTATTGTAATGGTGAGAGGTTAGCATGTCGGGGGGGTATGATATATAATGCTAACCTCCCCTGTTATTGTAATGGTGAGAGGTTAGCATGTCGTGGGGGTATGATATATAATGCTAACCTCCCCTGTTATTGTAATGGTGAGAGGTTAGCATGTCTTGGGGGTATGATATATATAATGCTAACCTCCCCTGTTATTGTAATGGTGAGAGGTTAGCATGTCTTGGGGGTATGATATATAATGCTAACCTCCCCTGTTATTGTAATGGTGAGAGGTTAGCATGTCTTGGGGGTATGATATATAATGCTAACCTCCCCTGTTATTGTAATGGTGAGAGGTTAGCATGTCTTGGAGGTATGATATTAAATGCTAACCTCCCCTGTTATTGTAATGGTGAGAGGTTAGCATGTCTTGGAGGTATGATATATAATGCTAACCTCCCCTGTTATTGTAATGGTGAGAGGTTAGCATGTCTTGGGGGTATGATATATAATGCTAACCTCCCCTGTTATTGTAATGGTGAGAGGTTAGCATGTCTTGGGGGTATGATATATAATGCTAACCTCCCCTGTTATTATAATGGTGAGAGGTTAGCATGTCTTGGGGGTATGATATATAATGCTAACCTCCCCTGTTATTGTAATGGTGAGAGGTTAGCATGTCTTGGGGGTATGATATATATAATGCTAACCTCCCCTGTTATTGTAATGGTGAGAGGTTAGCATGTCTTGGGGGTATGATATATAATGCTAACCTCCCCTGTTATTGTAATGGTGAGAGGTTAGCATGTCTTGGGGGTATGATATATAATGCTAACCTCCCCTGTTATTGTAATGGTGAGAGGTTAGCATGTCTTGGGGGTATGATATATAATGCTAACCTCCCCTGTTATTGTAATGGTGAGAGGTTAGCATGTCTTGGGGGTATGATATATAATGCTAACCTCCCCTGTTATTGTAATGGTGAGAGGTTAGCATGTCTTGGGGGTATGATATATAATGCTAACCTCCCCTGTTATTGTAATGGTGAGAGGTTAGCATGTCTTGGGGGTATGATATATAATGCTAACCTCCCCTGTTATTATAATGGTGAGAGGTTAGCATGTCTTGGGGGTATGATATATAATGCTAACCTCCCCTGTTATTGTAATGGTGAGAGGTTAGCATGTCTTGGAGGTATGATTTAAAATGCTAACCTCCCTTGGTATTGTAATGGTGAGAGGTTAGCATGTCTTTAGGGTATGATATTAAATGCTAACCTCCCCTGTTATTGTAATGGTGAGAGGTTAGCATGTCTTGGAGGTATGATATTAAATGCTAACCTCCCCTGTTATTATAATGGTGAGAGGTTAGCATGTCTTGGAGGTATGATATTAAATGCTAACCTCCCCTGTTATTGTAATGGTGAGAGGTTAGCATGTCTTGGGGGTATGATATATAATGCTAACCTCCCCTGTTATTGTAATGGTGAGAGGTTAGCATGTCTTGGAGGTATGATATTAAATGCTAAACTCCCCTGTTATTATAATGGTGAGAGGTTAGCATGTCTTGGAGTCAGATTAACTCTTGGATAACATTTTTATGTCTCTGCGTACAGTTTGAAGCAAGTTGCTAACTATCGCTAGCGCAATTGCTAACCAGTGTTAGCATAATGACTGGAACTTTCCATAAACTTCCATTCATTGCGCTAACGCTAGTTAGGCTTCGCGAACCTACCTCTAACTTCCTTCATACTGTATGCAGAGACATAAAAGGGTATCCACGAGTTAATCTGACTCTGGGGTAGTAGATAAAGGGCCTTTCATCACCTGGTAGGTGATATTATATTATATATAGTAATGTTAATACGTACATGGTCTGGTAGGTGTTGCAGCTGAAGTTCTTGGTGCTGAGGCAGGACAGGAAGTCAGTGGAGACGGCAGGTAGGAAGGGACGGAGTCTGGTGTTGAACCAGAGGTTGATGATTTTCTGATCTCTGAGACTAGCCAGGCTGAAGCTGTCCAGCCTTACCTCTCGTATAGCATCCAGGGCCTGGGACACTGCTGGAGAGCTGGGCTCTAGTGTCTGGAGAACATGGTTAAAAAAAAACGATTTCATTATCAAGAAATTACTGAATGTCAGCGTTCACAATAATATTTGGGACCATGGCAGATCTACTGGAGGTATGAAAATAATGTCTCCTTTTCTTCTTAGAAAATGAATCCAAATAAAAGCCAGATCAAAAGAGGGGACCTACATACAGTAATAATTAGTCAGTACGTTTATATGTACAGTTTAAGTGTGCTATGAATAGATAAGAGTTTTATCTCACGGTGTTGGAGAAGAGATCCAGGGCTGAGTCCAGGACCACTGAGACCTTAGAGAAGAACAGTTTCCAGATCTGTGCTGAGTGGCTGGTGTTACCAGACAGCTTACACTTCAACAGGCTCACCAAGTTATCCGATGTCAACGCAGACAGCTGGAGGGTAAAGAAGGGACAGAAAGAGAAAACACATGTACAAATCATATAATCTAATAATATATAATAATAATGTATAATAATAATACATGAGATTGATATATAATAATAATATATAATAATAATACATGAGATTTATATATCGCTTTTCAAGGGCCCAGAGACGCTTTACAGTAGAGAGCAAAGAAACAAGAAAACAAACAAAAAGTCAGACCAATCAAAACGTCAGCCCAATCAAAAAGTCAGCCCAATCAAAAAGTCAGACCAATCAAAAAGTCAGACCAATCAAAAAGTCAGACCAATCAAAAAGTCAGACCAATCAAAAAGTCAGACCAATCAAAAAGTCAGACCAATCAAGAAGTCAGACCAATCAAAAAGTCAGACCAATCAAGAAGTCAGACCAATCAAAAAGTCAGACCAATCAAAAAGTCAGACCAATCAAGAAGTCAGACCAATCAAAAAGTCAGACCAATCAAAAAGTCAGACCAATCAAGAAGTCAGACCAATCAAAAAGTCAGACAATCAAAAAGTCAGACCAATCAAAAAGTCAGACCAATCAAAAAGTCAGACCAATCAAAAAGTCAGACCAATCAAAAAACAAGAACATCTGGGTCACTTCTGTGGTTGTTCAACTAGAAAAACAACTAAAATTAAAATTGAACAGAAACGTGACAGTTGTGAAGACTTCTTCGTACCGAGCCACAAGCGTAAACATCGACGCTGAAATCACAGAGGACTCCGCTGATCTGCCCGTTGTCAAGGTGACCCTGTAGAGCAGCGCTGAAGGAATCAACAACAGATATTCAGATGGTTGTTGGAAATACGATGGAAAGAGGAGACGTGAAATCAGCACTAGAAAAGGTTTGAGACCATGTCACCAATTAACGCAAATGAACAGATGTTGTTTTTTTTAAACGTAAAAAAAACCACACAAAAAAAACAGAAGCTAACAGAAATTATCTTTGAATAACTCACCTGTTGACACCAGCACAAACTTTTGTCTCTGTAAACAATACGTAACGAACAATTAGTTATTTCTGAATAATAATCAATGGAATGCAAGGAATTATTGATCACTATGAAATCAATTGAATAATATAATAATCAATGTTTGGTGAATTAATATACACAAAAAATATATATATAAATATCTCGTACCATTAACTGGGGTGACATTGCACTGAGGGAAAGATGAGACATAATGAGTTCCAATCTGCTATGCAGCGTCCAGATAAATCACACAGTCACATCAGCCTGTAAGACAGCACAGATACTCACCTCTCCACTGTATACAATGCAACCTGTGAGGGGAAAATACAACGTGTAAGATTTCAGGCAGTAATGGTGATTCTTTGTAACATGTTGAACATGAAGAAGAAAAAATAAATAAACGGGTCAAAATACTTTGGAACCAATATGGTTCTCCCTAAGGGTCCTGTTCAAAAGTATTACACTACACAGGAAATAGACTCAGCCAATCGAATCCAGTGTTGTTTATTAAAACCCGTCTCTCACCTGATGGGACGGTCTGTAGTAAAGCCGTCTTGCTGGAGGTGAGGGCTGACTCTATCTCCATGGTAACAGTGGGTACGGCCTGGTCCAGTCTGGCGAAACTAAACAAACACAACAACAACAGGAGCGTTTTTAAGTTCTATTTTACATGAGTATATCCCAAATGGCACCCTATTCCCTACATAGTGCACTACTTTTGACCAGAGCCCCTATTGACCCTGGTTAAAAGTAGTGCACTATGTAGGGAATAGGGTGCCATTTCTGACAGAAAATGGGTCATTCATTGGATGTCTCGTGGGATGTCCTCACGTGGACGAGATGCAGTTGTCATTAGAAACATCTATGGTAGGGAGTCCAATCAAAAGACGCATCATTTGACCAATGGGTAAAATAATTGTGGAGAAACGCCTTTAACAAAAACAATGGTCAAAACCTCATGTGCAGTTGAAGTCGTACGTTTACATACACTTAAGGTTGGAGTCATTAAAACTCGTTTTTCAACCACTCCACAAATGTCTTGTTAACAAAATATAGTTTTGGCAAGTCGGTTAGGACATCGACTTTGTGCATGACACAAGTCATTTTTCCAACAATTGTTCACAGATTATTTCACTGTATCACCATTGCAGTGGGTCAGAAGTTGACATACACTTAAGGTTGGAGTCATTAAAACTCGTTTTTCAACCACTCCACAAATGTCTTGTTAACAAAATATAGTTTTGGCAAGTCGGTTAGGACATCGACTTTGTACATGACACAAGTCATTTTTCCAACAATTGTTTACAGACGGATTATTTAACTTATAATTCACTGTATCACAATTCCAGTGGGTCAGAAGTTTACATACACTAAGTTGACTGTGCCTTTTTAACAGCTTAGAAAATTATATATATAATATAAAACAATATTGAGGTAAGATAGATATCGACCTTTCAGCAGGACAACAACCTAAAACACAAGGCCAAATCTACACTGGAGATCCTTACCAATAACCTAAAACACAAGGCCAAATCTACACTGGAGATCCTTACCAATAACCTAAAACACAAGGCCAAATCTACACTGGAGTTCCTTACCAATAACCTAAAACACAAGGCCAAATCTACACTGGAGATCCTTACCAATAACCTAAAACACAAGGCCAAATCTACACTGGAGATCCTTATCAACAACCTAAAACACAAGGCCAAATCTACACTGGAGATCCTTACCAATAACCTAAAACACAAGGCCAAATCTACACTGGAGTTCCTTACCAATAACCTAAAACACAAGGCCAAATCTACACTGGAGATCCTTACCAATAACCTAAAACACAAGGCCAAATCTACACTGGAGTTCCTTACCAATAACCTAAAACACAAGGCCAAATCTACACTGGAGATCCTTACCAATAACCTAAAACACAAGGCCAAATCTACACTGGAGTTCCTTACCAATAACCTAAAACACAAGGCCAAATCTACACTGGAGCTCCTTACCAATAACCTAAAACACAAGGCCAAATCTACACTGGAGTTCCTTACCAATAACCTAAAACACAAGGCCAAATCTACACTGGAGTTCCTTACCAATAACCTAAAACACAAGGCCAAATCTACACTGGAGATCCTTACCAACAACCTAAAACACAAGGCCAAATCTACACTGGAGTTCCTTACCAATAACCTAAAACACAAGGCCAAATCTACACCGGAGATCCTTACCAACAACCTAAAACACAAGGCCAAATCTACACTGGAGCTCCTTACCAATAACCTAAAACACAAGGCCAAATCTACACTGGAGCTCCTTACCAATAACCTAAAACACAAGGCCAAATCTACACTGGAGTTCCTTACCAATAACCTAAAACACAAGGCCAAATCTACACTGGAGTTCCTTACCAATAACCTAAAACACAAGGCCAAATCTACACTGGAGCTCCTTACCAACAACCTAAAACACAAGGCCAAATCTACACTGGAGATCCTTACCAACAACCTAAAACACAAGGCCAAATCTACACTGGAGTTCCTTACCAATAACCTAAAACACAAGGCCAAATCTACACTGGAGATCCTTACCAATAACCTAAAACACAAGGCCAAATCTACACTGGAGATCCTTACCAACAACCTAAAACACAAGGCCAAATCTACACTGGAGATCCTTACCAACAACCTAAAACACAAGGCCAAATCTACACTGGAGTTCCTTACCAATAACCTAAAACACAAGGCCAAATCTACACTGGAGTTCCTTACCAATAACCTAAAACACAAGGCCAAATCTACACTGGAGCTCCTTACCAATAACCTAAAACACAAGGCCAAATCTACACTGGAGATCCTTACCAATAACCTAAAACACAAGGCCAAATCTACACTGGAGCTCCTTACCAATAACCTAAAACACAAGGCCAAATCTACACTGGAGCTCCTTACCAATAACCTAAAACACAAGGCCAAATCTACACTGGAGCTCCTTACCAATAACCTAAAACACAAGGCCAAATCTACACTGGAGATCCTTACCAATAACCTAAAACACAAGGCCAAATCTACACTGGAGATCCTTACCAATAACCTAAAACACAAGGCCAAATCTACACTGGAGATCCTTACCAATAACCTAAAACACAAGGCCAAATCTACACTGGAGATCCTTACCAATAACCTAAAACACAAGGCCAAATCTACACTGGAGATCCTTACCAATAACCTAAAACACAAGGCCAAATCTACACTGGAGCTCCTTACCAATAACCTAAAACACAAGGCCAAATCTACACTGGAGATCCTTACCAATAACCTAAAACACAAGGCCAAATCTACACTGGAGATCCTTACCAATAACCTAACACACAAGGCCAAATCTACACTGGAGATTCTTACCAATAACCTAAAACACAAGGCCAAATCTACACTGGAGATCCTTACCAATAACCTAAAACACAAGGCCAAATCTACACTGGAGTTCCTTACCAATAACCTAAAACACAAGGCCAAATCTACACTGGAGATTCTTACCAATAACCTAAAACACAAGGCCAAATCTACACTGGAGATCCTTACCAATAACCTAAAACACAAGGCCAAATCTACACTGGAGATCCTTACCAATAACCTAAAACACAAGGCCAAATCTACACTGGAGATCCTTACCAATAACCTAAAACACAAGGCCAAATCTACACTGGAGATCCTTACCAATAACCTAAAACACAAGGCCAAATCTACACTGGAGATCCTTACCAATAACCTAAAACACAAGGCCAAATCTACACTGGAGCTCCTTACCAATAACCTAAAACACAAGGCCAAATCTACACTGGAGATCCTTACCAATAACCTAAAACACAAGGCCAAATCTACACTGGAGATCCTTACCAATAACCTAACACACAAGGCCAAATCTACACTGGAGATTCTTACCAATAACCTAAAACACAAGGCCAAATCTACACTGGAGATCCTTACCAATAACCTAAAACACAAGGCCAAATCTACACTGGAGTTCCTTACCAATAACCTAAAACACAAGGCCAAATCTACACTGGAGATTCTTACCAATAACCTAAAACACAAGGCCAAATCTACACTGGAGATCCTTACCAATAACCTAAAACACAAGGCCAAATCTACACTGGAGTTCCTTACCAATAACCTAAAACACAAGGCCAAATCTACACTGGAGATCCTTACCAATAACCTAAAACACAAGGCCAAATCTACACTGGAGCTCCTTACCAAGAAGACAGTAAATGTTCCCTTGTGGGCAAGTTACATTTTTTTTTTTATTAAATCTGCTTGAAAATCTAAGGCAACACCTGAAAATGGTTGTCTAGCAATGATCAACAAACAATTTGACCGAGCTTGATTTTTTATTAAAGAATAATGGGCAAATGTTGCTCAATCCATGTGTGAAAAGCTCTTAGATACCTACCCAGAAAGACTCACAGCTGTAATCGCTACGAAAGGTGATCTAACATGTACTGGCTCAGAGGGGTTGAATACTTATCTAATCAAGATACGGTATATATATACATATCATACTGTATATGAGTATTTTATGTTTCATTCTTTTTTTTGACAAATGTTGGAATTTTTCATCAACTTTGACATTACAGAGTATTTTGTGCAGATCGTTGACAAAAAAATTACAATGAAATCTATTTTAAATTCCACTTTGTAACAACAAAATGTGGAAAAAGTCAAGGGGTGTGAATACTTTCTGAAGACACTGTATTAGGTTACGAAATGTGACTTTTTTGGATATAATGTTAATTATACCTTAGAGAAAAACCCCACTGAACGATTCAGAATATAAAGAATCACATTTGTCTTGGTAAAATGTATTTTGTAACATAAGGAGTTGAAATATCATCACCGAAGCATGTTTTCACCCACTCTGAGCAGAGTGGAAGGACACCCTATCTATGGACACCCTATCTATGGGTACGGTACTACTATCCTATCTATGGGTACGGTACTACTATCCTGTCTATGGGTACGGTACTACTATCCTGTCTATGGGTACGGTACTACTATTCTATCTATGGGTACGGTACTACTATCCTGTCTATGGGTACGGTACTACTATCCTGTCTATGGGTACGGTACTACTATCCTGTTCTATGGGTACGGTACTACTATCCTATCTATGGGTACGGTACTACTATCCTGTCTATGGGTACGGTACTACTATCCTGTCTATGGGTACGGTACTACTATCTTATCTATGGTACGGTACTACTATCCTATCTATGGGTACAGTACTACTATCCTGTCTATGGGTACGGTACTACATCCTATCTATGGGTACGGTACAACTATCCTATCTATGGGTACGGTACTACTATCCTATCTATGGGTACGGTACTACTATCCTGTCTATGGGTACGGTACTACTATCCTGTCTATGGGTACGGTACTACTATCCTGTCTATGGGTACGGTACTACTATCCTATCTATGGGTACGGTACTACTATCCTATCTATGGGTACGGTACTACTATCCTATCTATGGGTACAGTACTACTATCCTATCTATGGGTACAGTACTACTATCCTATCTATGGGTACGGTACTACTATCCTATCTATGGGTACGGTACTACTATCCTGTCTATGGGTACGGTCCTACTATCCTATCCATGGGTACGGTACTACTATCCTATCTATGGGTACGGTACTACTATCCTGTCTATGGGTACGGTACTACTATCCAATCTATGGGTACGGTACTACTATCCTATCTATGGGTACAGTACTACTATCCTATCTATGGGTACAGTACTACTATCCTATCTATGGGTACGGTACTACTATCCTATCTATGGGTACGGTACTACTATCCTATCTATGGGTGCGGTACTACTATCCTATCTATGGGTACAGTACTACTATCCAATCTATGGGTTCGGTACTACTTACATGATCTTGTAGGAGGCACAAGGGATATTTCCCTAAAGACAGAAACAAGTTAAAAGGTTAGTACTTGGTTTGTATCAATGATTAAGACTGTATTTTTTGTAGACAAGGACAGCAGAGAGATGTACCTGTTTGATCAGGCTGACAAGTTGTTGCAGGAACTCAGGGAGTTTCCTCTCCTTCGGTGACTCAGTCAGGAAGTCAAACACTGTGTTGATGATGACATCTTTCCCTGGAAGACCAGGAAGAGGCAACACCACCAGCTCTGCTGTCTGCTTTGGAGAGAGAACCTCCAGGGCTGACAACTGGAAGAGAGGAGACAAGAAGGTTATCAAACCTAACAAACTAAAAATACAATTTCCCTTCAGATGAGTCAAAAAACATACATGTTTCTGATAGAGACTCAGGTTTCTATATTTTTTTCCGGGCATCACAACACCCGTTTAATACATTATAAGGACAAATATCTATGCATCATTGTGATGACGTAGTCGGCAGAAAACATTACTGATGTACAGACTTAATTAGAATAGTTTTACAACCCATTTATTGTGTCATTAATAAAATATATGTATGTATAAACAAAGTGGCGTAGTCGGCAGAAAGTGAGACGTACAGGAGAGAAGCCTGTGTTGAGTTTCAACAGGTCGCTGAGGGACACCAGGACTGAAAAGCGCCCCAGGTTCTTCTGCAGCCAGTCCACACTGCTGTTAGACCTGGACACACAGCCAGAGTCTAGAGGGAAGAGGATTATTAAATATACAGACATAAACATCAAAACACAAGCATTCAACTGGTCTAAACCTATCTAAATGTGCAGGTCTACATTGTAGAATGTTTTTTACATGTCATCACCAACTATAAAAATACAAATAAATGGAAAAAACATTGTGATATACTTGAAAAACGAACCAATCAACTATTCAAAAGCAAACATCCAATCAGCTGATGATTACCTGTTGTGGGCCGAGACAGAAAGGGGACAACCAGCTCATTCAGAACCAGCTGCTGCTGCTCTAGGGTCATGTGATCAAACTGGGCTCCAAACTCCTTCACCCTGAAAGTGATACGTGAGTAATGTGGATAAGTTATAAGGACCTAACATTTAGGGGACATAACATTATGAGGACCTAATACTTACATTATGAGGACCTAATATCTAACTTTGTGAGGACCTGACACACTAAGGTCCTAAACCCAAATAGTAACCACTTACACAGCTTGGTAAGAGTCACAGCTGAGGTTCTTGGTGCTGAGGCAGTGCAGAAACACTCCTGATGCAGACGGCAGAAACGGTCTCAGATGCCCAGAGAACAACTTCCTGATGACATCACTGTCCTTTAGCTGATCCTCAGTCAGTCTGTTGACCCGGATCTCTCCAATCACATCCAGCACCTGGGATAGTGCTGGGCCATTCACAGGCTCAGACTGGGGAGGAAGAGACGTGGTTGGTAACTTCATGCTTTGGTAAACCCTGACCCGATACACCACATACTTACTTGAACTTTAACCTCAAACTAGGCCAACCCTAAACTATTCCTGGCCTTGAACAAAGTTGTTAAAATTTTTGCTCTATTCGGAAACTCTAAGGCGGAGAAATTGGTTAAGTCGACGTTGGTAAGGACACCCGCAATGTTTTGAGAATCAGACGTACCTGGTTGGAGAGAAGTACAAGAGCCTGATCCAGAACTGCAGAAGCTTTAGTGAAGAACAGCTTCCAGGTCTCATTGGAGTCTGTGTTGTTCTCTGATAGTTTACATTTCAGCAGTGTGACCAGGTTCTCAGCTGTGAGGTCTTTCAGCTGTGGGAAAGAGAAGTCCTTTAGCCACTAATACTTCTTCCGTACTTCTTCCATTGCACATTGTTTCAACCTTTTAGGGAGTGAGGCAGTCCTACTCTTTTTGGATGTTTGTTGACTTCATTGAAGAGATAGTCAAGTGTAGGAAAGACGGAGGGTGAGTCAAGGGGCAGTGGGAGGGATTTGAACCCATGCCGACTCTGACGTACATGACACGTGCCGGGGTCAGCGACTATAACTGCTGGACCACACGTCACTTTCCATTGTAGTTAACATAAACCACCAGTGATGTTTATAACTAATCCTAATGTTAAATGTAGTGTTTTTTTCTGCGACTGGTAAATACAGAAAGCCAGTAAATACAGAAAGCCATAGGCTATAAGCACAAAGCCAGTAATCTAAAAGTACAAACATGATTGTCTGAAGACAGATCAACCCATACCTGTGAGCAGGCGTATTGTTTGATGCTGAAGTCACATAGACGTCCCGTTGAGATCCCAGAGTCCCAGAGCTGTTGTAGAGATGAACTATAACACGGGTTAGACAGAAGAATCAGTGTCAAACTCACAACCAACTCTCACCGTCAGGATCAGTGTGTTTCCATCACTTGGATGGACTAGGTTTGCAAACTTCTGGGAAGTTTCCCAAAATATCCAGTTTTTCAGAAAAACAGTTTGGAAAATTCCAGATAACTTGATTATTTCCTCCTTATTCTTGATAGTTTCCAACCAGGAATAAAAAAATATATACACTGCTCAAAAAAATGAAGGGAACACTAAAATAACACATCCTAGATCTGAATGAATGAAATATTCTTATTAAATACTTTTTTCTTTACATAGTTGAATGTGCTGACAACAAAATCACACAAAAATTATCAATGGAAATCAAATTTATCAACCAATGGAGGTCTGGATTTGGAGTCACATTCAAAATTAAAGTGGAAAACCACACTACAGGCTGATCCAACTTTGATGTAATGTCCTTAAAACATGTCAAAATGAGGCTCAGTAGTGTGTGTGGCCTCCACGTGCCTGTATGACCTCCCTACAACGCCTGGGCATGCTCCTGATGAGGTGGCGGATGGTCTCCTGAGGGATCTCCTCCCAGACTTGGACTAAAGCATCCGCCAACTCCTGGACAGTCTGTGGTGCAACGTGGCGTTGGTGGATGGAGCGAGACATGATGTCCCAGATGTGCTCAATTGGATTCAGGTCTGGAGAACGGGCGGGCCAGTCCATAGCGTCAATGCCTTCCTCTTGCAGGAACTGCTGACACACTCCAGCCACATGAGGTCTAGCATTGTCTTGCATTAGGAGGAACCCAGGGCCAACCGCACCAGCATATGGTCTCACAAGGGGTCTGAGGATCTCATCTCGGTACCTAATGGCAGTCAGGCTACCTCTGGCGAGCACATGGAGGGCTGTGCGGCCCCAAAAGAAATGCCACCCCACACCATGACTGACCCACCGCCAAACCGGTCATGCTGGAGGATGTTGCAGGCAGCAGAACGTTCTCCACGGCATCTCCAGACTCTGTCACGTCTGTCACATGTGCTCAGTGTGAACCTGCTTTCATCTGTGAAGAGCACAGGGCGCCAGTGGCGAATTTGCCAATCTTGGTGTTCCCTGGCAAATGCCAAATGTCCTGCACGGTGTTGGGTTGTAAGTACAACCCCCACCTGTGGACGTCGGGCCCTCATACCACCCTCATGGAGTCTGTTTCTGACCGTTTGAGCAGACACATGCACATTTGTGGCCTGCTGGAGGTCATTTTGCAGGGCTCTGGCAGTGCTCCTCCTGCTCCTCCTTGCACAAAGGCGGAGGTAGCGGTCCTGCTGCTGGGTTGTTGCCCTCCTACGGCCTCCTCCACGTCTCCTGATGTACTGGCCTGTCTCCTGGTAGCGCCTCCATGCTCTGGACACTACGCTGACAGACACAGCAAACCTTCTTGCCACAGCTCGCATTGATGTGCCATCCTGGATGAGCTGCACTACCTGAGCCACTTGTGTGGGTTGTAGACTCCGTCTCATGCTACCACTAGAGTGAAAGCACCGCCAGCATTCAAAAGTGACTAAAACATCAGCCAGGAAGCATAGGAACTGAGAAGTGGTCTGTGGTCACCACCTGCAGAACCACTCCTTTATTGGGGGTGTCTTGCTAATTGCCTATAATTTCCACCTGTTGTCTATTCCATTTGCACAACAGCATGTGAAATTTATTGTCAATCAGTGTTGCTTCCTAAGTGGACAGTTTGATTTCACAGAAGTGTGATTGACTTGGAGTTACATTGTGTGGTTTAAGTGTTCCCTTTATTTTTTGGAGCAGTGTATATTCATTTTGGGACAGTTACAAGAATTTTGCAAAACTAGTCTGGTCTGAATAAAGTCTTACTGTACCTGTCAACTGTGGCACAGACTCTTGTTGCTGAGAGAGATAAAAAAAAGCATAAAGAACATTTGATATTGGATTACATGTGCAGTTCTGGGATAAAGATTGGGGTAGGGTACAGTATCAAGTTGTTGTTTACTAAACTTAATTTACCATTGTGTGATGACACTGGACACTGGAAAACAAGAGAGACAAAATAATCATTAAAGAAAGTCTCTGATAAGAGTCATACGTTTGTCCATTCCCCCTATTTTCAGTTCAGGGTAATATAAGAAGCACAAAGAACAATGTTCTTTCACAATCTTGTAACATTTTAATGAGACATGAACTGACTTACCTGTTGGTTAACTGGTACCAGAGCACAATCTATTCACATGAAAACAAAATACGTAGAGATTAAATTGAGTAAAAAAATAAAACCCGAATTATATCTGGAATCTGATTCGAGAAAAAGACAGTGCTCCTGACTCACCCATTGGTGCAGATTCTGTGAGGTCATAAACACTGGCCCAGATGATTGGCTCCATCTCTCGAGGCAACGCTGACATGGCTTGGTACAGCCTCACAAAACTGTGGGAAACAAAAACAATGTCATTTAAAAGATTGGTCTCTTTGATCTTTTCACATGAACATAGAGAATATTTATGCAATTACTAGATCTGCATATCATGGATCGTCTAATCAACCTATTGTCTCAAATTTGACTTACATGGTCTGGTAGACCGTGCAGCCGACTGGAGTCTGGGGAGAGGATAGAAGTTAACATCACCATATTGAAGCAAGACTACAATGTTTTTTCAGTTAACTCAAAGACAGCTTTACAAGTTTGTTTACTAATAATATTTGGGATCATTACCACCACAGACAGCCTGGAGAGGTGGTACAGGAATTCAGGGAGTTTCCTCTCCTTTGGTGACTTAGACAGGAAGTCAAACACTGTGTTGATGATGACATCTTTCCCTGGAAGACCAGGAAGAGGCAACACCACCAGCTCTGCTGTCTGCTTTGGAGAGAGAACCTCCAGGGCTGACAACTGGAAGGAGAGAGGTGGAAAGAGAGAGATTGTAATGTTCAATACACCTCCTCCAACATCAAAAACTGACATTTTAACCTGGGTGAACTGATCTGTGAAAACATTACTGATGTACAGACTTAATTAGAATAGTTTTACAACCCATTTATTGTGTCATTAATAAAATATACGTATGTATAAACAAAGTGGCGTAGTCGGCAGAAAGTGAGACGTACAGGAGAGAAGTCTGTGTTGAGTTTCAACAGGTCGCTGAGGGACACCAGGACTGAAAACCGTCCCAGGTTCTTCTGCAGCCAGTCCACACTGCTGTTGGAGTTGGACACACAGCCAGAGTCTGGAGGGAAGAGACCAATTGGTTAAGGTCAAAAATTTAAATGAAGTTGAGGAACGGTTTGCTGCTTTTACTCTAGTTGCTATCGTCCATACCTGAGGAGTTTTTGGTCAGGAAGGGCTGGATGAAGTATTTGACCACCAGCTCTTGTCTCATCGGGTCCATTTGGTCAAATAGATTGCTGAACTCCCTCAGTCTGTGAGAAAGGAAATATAAATCATTAAGCCTCTAGATACGAGGTCCGCGCGGGACCTCTACCGGGAGCATCTTTCTAGAAATGCTGCTCTAGCGTTTGAACGGTTTGAGCAGGACTCGGTAGAAGGGAAGAGGACGACTGCGACAGAATCTGCTCAGAATGACTGGAGAAAATGAATTGAAAGCAATGATGACCTCTTCTTCTACACAGAAGTTCATGCACATTTATTTCCTAAAGATCTTCCCTGATGTTTTTCTGACCCTTCCAATACATTTCTGTTGCATTTCCAACACTTTAAACCACACTTCCTTCTGACTGAAATTTGTCATTACCCAATTTGACATATCATATGTGTTATTTAGTGCTTTCATTGAGGTAATGGCAATAAGGTACACTTCTAATGTTTCATCAAATACTTTTTTGGCATGTGTTTCAGATACCCCTAGATTTTCTTAAATAGAGAATGAAAAAGCTTGATGATCCATTTCTTTACTATCTTAAAACAAATGATGTGTTCGGGAGGTAAATATCATTGGGAAAACGCATAATTTCTAGAGGGTTAACCCTCTGGGCGCGACATCCTTAATGGTGGGTTAACCCCTGACCCCAACCCATGATTTCTCCCCTTGTGTTTCACCCAGAAATATCCAGGAAATTGTATTGGATTCCTCTCAGTCAGCTGAACACACCAATATCCGCTACTAATTGCTGGGACTAACAGAGTCCCCTCTCGAGAGGTATTTCCAAGACGACATGATATATAAAATATTCTTTGATATACCACTGTGAAATGTTGTATAGCTTATGAGGACCTAAATTATGAGGACCTAGTGTTACGAGGCGGTTATAAAACGTACATCTGTTGATACGTGTCACAGCTGAGGTTCTTGGTGCTGAGGCAGTGCAGAAACCCTCCTGATGCAGACGGCAGGAACAGTCTCAGACGCCCAGAGAACCACTTCCTGATGACATCACTGTCTCTCAGCTGATCGTCAGTCAGCCTGTTGACCCGGATCTCTCCAATCACATCCAGCACCTGGGATACTGCTGGGCCAGTCACAGGTTTGGACTGGGGAGGAAGAGATCGGTCATTCAATAACAGAACAACAGGGCCACGTTCAGTTGCAAAAGGCTCTCGAACGTTGCAGATAGGAATATGCTATGTAGGAATCATTTTCTATGTGAACTTTCCAAAACGTTGCTTCCTGCTGAACGCGCCCCACACATTTAAGGAAGGTTGATTCATGTCCTCACCATATTGGAGAACATGTCCAGAGCTTGGTCTAAGACAGAGGTCAGTTTGGTGAGGAGAACCTTCCAGGTCTCTTTAGAGTGAGAGGAGTTGCCGGGCAGTTTACATTTCAGAAGAGACACCAGGTGTTCTGCAGTGAAGTCTTTCAGCTTCGAGAGAGAAGAACAGATGATATGGAGTCAATGAATGAATACATGTAGAGGGTTTCTCTACCTTGGTATCTCTACAGTATCTCTTTGTCTCTCATACACTAGAATCACGGGCAATAGTGGAAGAATCTCACCGATGCGCAGGCATACTCCTCCAGGGAAAAGTTACAGGGCACGTTCGCTGTATTTGATGTCGCCAAATAACTTTGTAGTGAATCACTGTAGAAGTATCAAATAGAACAAACGGTCATATCACTGATAACCATAAGAGTTTACTAAATGGATTAAGACCAGGTAGATCTTAGATACAGGTGATACACTTGTTACCTGGCATTTCCTTCACAGACTCTGCTATCTGCAGATGAGCAGGAGAAAAAGAGAAATACATGTTTAGTTTTAGACTCTCATGCAGCAATATATACGGTACAGTAGGTATCACATCTGTTGTTGCTGTCAGAGAAAACACTTACCGTTCGCTGGTGTTATTGGACACTGAAAAAGACAGAAGATATTATATTACAAAGGTATCAATAATAATGGGCCTTTCATTACAGTAGTCAATTACAGTAGTTACATTACTTCACTACAGTAGTCAATTACAGTAGGTACATTACTTCTTACTTCATTACAGTAGTCAATTACAGTAGTTACATTACTTCATTACAGTAGTCAATTACAGTAGTTACATTACTTCACTACAGTAGTCAATTACAGTAGGTACATTATTTCTTACTTCATTACAGTAGTCAATTACAGTAGTTACATTACTTCATTACAGTAGTCAATTACAGTAGTTACATTACTTCACTACAGTAGTCAATTACAGTAGGTACATTACTTCTTACTTCATTACAGTAGTCAATTACAGTAGTTACATTACTTCATTACAATAGTCAATTACAGTAGTTACATTACTTCATTACAGTAGTCAATTACAGTAGTTACATTACTTCCTTACAGTAGTCAATTACAGTAGTTACATTACTTCACTACAGTAGTCAATGAAAGATATTATAATAAAAAAGAGATACATTCTCACCTTCATATTCATCGGCAAGCAATCTGTCAAAAAAAGTTAGAAAACGCAATGAAAAATACTCAGTTGATATATTATTTGAGTAATCTTATTCATGTTAAAATAGTCAACGTGGTTAATGAAGGATGACTGACCTGCTGGAGCGGTCTGCATCAGGTTGTCTATAACGGCCTGAATGACTGGTTCCATCTCTGGAGGTACAGACGGTAAGGCCTGGTACAGACGCTCAAAGCTGAGACAGACACAGACAACAGATATGTCAAAGCGTAGTAGTGCTTTGTGGTTTTACAAGATCATTAAGATAAATGATCTCTTGATTGTTAGACTTCTGTTGAATCCACTTACATGGTCTTAAAGCTATCGCATGGTAGCGTCATCTGAAAAGGACATCAAAGGGCTTCGTCAATATAATAACTAGATAAAGTATCAGTATCAGTTGAGGTACACGTTAGAACTGTTGTTTACTAATGCACAGAGTGTTACCTCTTCAGAGAGCCTGACGAGGTGGTACAGGAACTCAGGGAGTTTCCTCTCCTTTGGTGACTTAGACAGGAAGTCAAACACTGTGTTGATGATGACATCTTTCCCTGGAAGACCAGGAAGAGGCAACACCACCAGCTCTGCTGTCTGCTTTGGAGAGAGAACCTCCAGGGCTGACAACTGGAAGAGAGGAGACAAGAAAGTTATCAATACTTGATGAGGACAAATATCTATGTGTAATCATTGTGGCGTAGTCGGCAGAAAATGAGACGTACAGGAGAGAAGTCTGTGTTGAATTCTAGCAGGTCCCTGAGGGACACAAGAACTGAGAATGGCCCCAGGTTCTTCTGCAGCCAGTCCACACTGCTGTTAGAGCTGGACACACAGCCAGAGTCTAGAGGGAAGAGGGTTATTAACATACAGACATAAACATCAAAACACAAACATGCGAATGGCCTAAACCTATCCAAATGTGCAGGTCTACATTGTATAATGTTTTTACATGTCATCACCAACTGTAAAAATACAAATAAATGAAAAAACATTGTGATATACTTGAAAAACGAACCAATCAACTATTCAAAAGCAAACACCCAATCAGCTGATGATTACCTGTTCTGGGTCGAGACAGGAAGGGGACAACCAGCTCCTTCAGAACCAGCTGCTGCTGCTCTAGGGTCATGTGATCAAACTGGGCCCCAAACTCCTTCACCCTGAAAGTGATACGTGAGTAATGTGTATAAGTTATAAGGACCTAACATTTAGGGGACATAACGTTATGAGGACCTAATACCTACATTATGAGGACCTAATACCTACATTATGTGGACCAAATACCTACATTATGAGGACCTAATACCTACATTATGAGGACCTAATACCTACATTATGAGGACCTAATACCTATGTTATGAGGACCTAATACTTACATTATGAGGACCTAATACCTACATTATGAGGACCTAATACCTACATTATGAGAACCTAATACCTAACTTTGTGAGGACCTAATACCTACATTATGAGGACCTAATACCTACATTATGAGGACCTAATACCTATGTTACAAGGATCTAACTTTGTGAGGACCCAATGGCTACTTTATGACAACCTGACACACTCAGAAAGGTCCTAAACCCAAATAGTAACCACTTACACAGCTTGGTAAGAGTCACAGCTGAGGTTCTTGGTGCTGAGGCAATGCAGAAACACTCCTGATGCAGACGGCAGAAACGATCTCAGACGCCCAGAGAACAACTTCCTGATGACAACACTGTCTCTCAGCTGTTCCTCAGTCAGTCTGTTGACCCGGATCTCTCCAATCACATCCAGCACCTGAGATAGTGCTGGGCCAATCACAGGCTCAGACTGGGGAGGAAGAGACGTGGTTGGTAACTTCATGCTTTGGCAAACCCTGACCCGATACACCACATACTTACTTGAACTTTAACCTCAAACTAGGCCAACCCTAAACTATTCCTGACCTTGAACAAAGTTGTTAAAAATTCCGCTCTATTCGGAAACTTTAAGGCTGAGAAATTGGTTAAGTCGACATTGGTAAAGACACCCGCAATGTTTTCAGAATCAGACGTACCTGGTTGGAGAGAAGTACAAGAGCCTGATCCAGAACTGCAGAAGCTTTAGTGAAGAACAGCTTCCAGGTCTCTTTGGAGTCTGTGTTATTCTCTGATAGTTTACATTTCAGCAGTGTGACCAGGTTCTCAGCTGTGAGGTCTTTCAGCTGTGGGAAAGAGAAGTATTTTAACCACTATTACTACTTCCATTGCATGTTCATTTTTAAGGAGTGCAGCAGTTGCACTCCCACTCCTTTCTGACGTGTTTTTGCTTTAATGAAGAGGTAGAACAGTTCTGGAAAGACAGGGGAGATAGGGAGGGGGTGAGTCAAAGGGCAGTGGGTCAGATTGGAATCCATGCCGACTCTGACTAACATGACACATGTGTGCCGGGGTCAGCGGCTGTAACTACTGGACCAAACAAGTCACTTTCCATTGTAGTTAACATAAACCACCTGTGAATGATTATAACTAATCCAAATGTTAAGTTGAGTTTTTTTCTGCGACTGGTAAATACAGAAAGCCATAGGCTATGAGCACAAAGCCAGTAATATATATGTACCAACATGATTGTCTGAAGATTTTAAACCCATACCTGTGAGCAGGCGTATTGTTTGATGCTGAAGTCACATAGACGTCCCGTTGAGATCCCAGAGTCCCAGAGCTGTTGTAGAGATGAACTATAACACGGGTTAGACAGAAGAATCAGTGTCAAACTCACAACCAACTCTCACTGTCAGGATCAGTGTGTTTCCATCACTTGGATGGACCAGGTTTGCAAACTTCTGGGAAGTTTCCCAAAATGCCCAGTTTTTCAGAAAAACAGTTTGGAAGATTCCCGATAACTTGATTATTTCCTCCTTATTCTTGACAACTTCCAACCAGGAATAAAAATATATATATATATGAATTTTGGGACAGTTACAAGAATTTTGCAAAACTAGTCTGGTCTGAATAAAGTCTTACTGTACCTGTCAACTGCGGCACAAACTCTTGTTGCTGAGAGAGATAAAAAAAAGGATACAGAACATTTGATATTGGATTACATGTGCAGTTCTGGGATAAAGATTGGGGTAGGGTACAGTATCAAGTTGTTGTTTACTAAACTTCATTTACCATTGTGTGATGACACTGGACACTGGAAAACAAGAGAGACAAAATAACGATTAAGGAATGTCTCTGAGAAGATTCACACGGTTGTAAATTCCCCCTATTTTCAGTTCAGGGTAATATAAGAAGCACAAAGAACAATGTTGTTTCACAATCTTGTAACATTTTAATGAGACATGAACTGACTTACCTGTTGGTTAACTGGTACCAGAGCACAATCTGTTCACATGAAAACAAAATACGTAGAGATTAAATTAAGTTAAAAAAATAAATCTAATTATATCTGGAATCTGATTTGAGAAAAAGACAGTGCTCCTGACTCACCCATTGGTGCAGATTCTGTGAGGTCATAAACACTGGCCCAGATGATTGGCTCCATCTCTTGAGGCAACGCTGACATGGCTTGGTACAGCCTCACAAAACTGTGGGAAACAAAAACAATGTCATTTAAAAGATTGGTCTCTTTGATCTTTTCACATGAACATAGAGAATATTTATGCAATTACTAGATCCGCATATCATGGATCGCCTAATCAACCTATCGTCTCAAGTTTGACTTACATGGTCTGGTAGACCGAGCAGCCGACTGGAGTCTGGGGAGAGGATCGAAGTTAACATCACCATATTGAAGCAAGACTACAATGTTTTTTCAGTTAACTCAAAGACAGCTTTACAAGTTTGTTGACTAATAATCTTTGGGATCATTACCACCACAGACAGCCTGGAGAGGTGGTACAGGAAGTCAGGGAGTTTCCTCTCCTCTGGTGACTTAGACAGGAAGTCAAACACTGTGTTGATGATGACATCTTTCCCTGGAAGACCAGGAAGAGGCGACACCACCAGCTCTGCGCTCTGCTTTGGAGAGAGAACCTCCAGGGCTGACAACTGGAAGGAGAGAGGTGGAAAGAGAGAGATTGTAATGTTAAAAACACCTTTTCCAATATCAAAAACTGACATTTTAACCTGGGTGAACTGATCTGTGAAAACATTACTGATGTACAGACTTAATTAGAATAGTTTTACAACCCATTTATTGTGTCATTAATAAAATATATGTATAAACAAAGTGGCGTAGTCGGCAGAAAGTGAGACGTACAGGAGAGAAGTCTGTGTTGAGTTTCAACAGGTCGCTGAGGGAAACCAGGACTGAAAACCGCCCCAGGTTCTTCTGCAGCCAGTCCACACTGCTGTTAGAGCTGGACACACAGCCAGAGTCTGGAGGGAGGAGACCAATTGGTTAAGGTCAAAGATTTAAATGAAGTTGAGGAACGGTTTGCTGCTTTTACTCTAGTTGCTATCTTCCAAACCTGAGGAGTTTTTGGTCAGGAAGGGCTGGATGAAGTATTTGACCACCAGCTCTTGTCTCATCTGGTCCATTTGGTCGAATTGATTGCTGAACTCCCTCAGTCTGTGAGAAAGGAAATATAAATCATTAAGCCTCTAGATACGAGGTCCGCGCGGGACCTCTACCGGGAGCATCTTCCTGGAAAAGTTGCTCTAGCGTTTGAACGGTTTGAGCAGGACTCGATAGAAGGGAAGAGGACGACTGCGACAGAATCTGCTCAGAATGACTGGAGAAAATGAATTGATAGCAATGATGACCTTTTCTTCTACACAGAAGTTCATGCACATTTATTTCCTAAAGATCTTCCCTGATGTTTTTCTGACCTTTCCAATACATGTCTGTTGCATTTCCAACACTTTAAACCATATTTCCTTCTGACTGAAATTTGTCATTACCCAATTTGACATATCATATGTGTTATTTAGTGCTTTCATTGAGGTAATGGCAATAAGGTACACTTCTAATGTTTCATCAAATACTTTTTTGGCATGTGTTTCAGATACCCCTAGATTTTCTTAAATAGAGAATGAAAAAGCTTGATGATCCATTTCTTTACTATCTTAAAACAAATGATGTGTTCGGGCAGTAAATATCATTGGGAAAACGCATCATTTCTAGAGGGTTAACCCTCTGGGCGCGACATCCTTAATGGTGGGTTAACCCCTGACCCCAACCCATGATTTCTCCCCTTGTGTTTCACCCAGAAATATCCAGGAAATTGTATTGGATTCCTCTCAGTCAGCTGAACACACCAATATCCGCTACTAATTGCTGGGACAAACAGAGTCCCCTCTCGAGGGGTATTTCCAAGATGACATGGTATATAAAATATTCTTTGATATACCACTGTCAAATGTTGTATAGCTAATGAGGACCTAAATTATGAGGACCTAGTGTTACGAGGCGGTTATAAAACGTACATCTGTTGATACGTGTCACAGCTGAGGTTCTTGGTGCTGAGGCAATGCAGAAACCCTCCTGATGCAGACGGCAGGAACGGTCTCAGACGCCCAGAGAACCACTTCCCGATGACATCACTGTCTCTCAGCTGATCGTCAGTCAGTCTGTTGACCCGGATCTCTCCAATCACATCCAGCACCTGGGATACGGCTGGACCAATCACAGGTTTGGACTGGGGAGGAAGAGATGTGATTGGTCATTCAGGAAAAAGAGCAACACACTGCAACCTTGTCCTTGATCACCAGAGTGAAGGAAGGTTGATTTATGTTCTCACCATATTGGAGAACATGTCCAGAGCTTGGTCTAAGACAGAGGTCAGTTTGGTGAGGAGAACCTTCCAGGTCTCTTTAGAGTGAGAGGAGTTGCCGGGCAGTTTACATTTCAGAAGAGACACCAGGTGTTCTGCAGTGAAGTCTTTCAGCTTCGAGAGAGAAGAACAGATGACATGGAGTCAATGAATGAATACATGTAGAGGTTTTCTCTACCTTGGTATCTCTACAGTATCTCTTTGTCTCTCATACACTAGAATCACGGGCAATAGTGGAAAAATCTCACCGATGCACAGGCATACTCCTCCAGGGAAAAGTTACAGGGCACGTTCGCTGTATTTGATGTCGCCAAATAACTTTGTAGTGAATCACTGTAGAAGTATCAAATAGAACAAACGGTCATATCACTGATAACCATAAGAGTTCACTAAATCGTTTAAAACCAGGTAGATCTTAGATACAGATGATAAACTTGTTACCTGGCATTTCCTTCACAGACTCTGCTATCTGCAGATGAGCAGGAGAAAAACATGTTTAGTTTTAGACTCTCATGCAGCAATATATACGGTACAGTAGGTATCACATCTGTTGTTGCTGTCAGAGAAAACACTTACCGTTCGCTGGTGTTATTGGACACTGAAAAAGACAGAAGATTTTACATTACAAAGGTATCAATAATAATGGGCCTTTCATTACAGTAGTCAATTACAGTAGATACATTACCTCATTACAGTAGTTACATTACTTCACTACAGTAGTTACATTACTTCATTACAGTAGTCAATTACAGTAGTTACATTACTTCACTACAGTAGTTACATTACTTCATTACAGTAGTCAATTACAGTAGTTACATTACTTCACTACAGTAGTCAATTACAGTAGGTACATTACTTCTTACTTCATTACAGTAGTCAATTACAGTAGTTACATTACTTCATTACAGTAGTCAATTACAGTAGTTACATTACTTCACTACAGTAGTCAATTACAGTAGTTACATTACTTCATTACAGTAGTCAATTACAGTAGTTACATTACTTCACTACAGTAGTCAATTACAGTAGTTACATTACTTCATTACAGTAGTCAATTACAGTAGTTACATTACTTCATTACAGTAGTCAATTACAGTAGTTACATTACTTCATTACAGTAGTCAATTACAGTAGTTACATTACTTCATTACAGTAGTCAATTACAGTAGTTACATTACTTCACTACAGTAGTCAATTACAGTAGTTACATTACTTCATTACAGTAGTCAATGAAAGATATTATAATAAAAAAGAGATACATTCTCACCTTCATATTCATCGGCAAGCAATCTGTCAACAAAAGTTAGAAAACACATTGAAAAATAGTCAGTTGATATATTATTTGAATAATCTTATTCACGTTAAAATAGTCAACGTGGTTAATGAAGGATGACTGACCTGCTGGAGCGGTCTGCATCAGGTTGTCTATAACGGCCTGAATGACTGGTTCCATCTCTGGAGGTACAGACGGTAAGGCCTGGTACAGACGCTCAAAGCTGAGACAGACACAGACAACAGATATGTCAAAGTGTAGTAGTGCTTTGTGGTTTTACAAGATCATTAAGATAAATTATCTCTTGATTGTTAGACTTCTGTTCAATCCACTTACATGGTCTTAAAGCTATCGCATGGTGGCGTCATCTGAAATGGACATCAAAGGGCTTCATCAATATAACAACAAGATAAAGTATCAATACCAGTTGAGGAAGAAGTTAGAACTGTTGTTTACTAATGCCCAGAGTGTTACCTCTTCAGACAGCCTGACGAGGTGGTACAGGAAGTCAGGGAGTTTCCTCTCCTTTGGTGACTGAGACAGGAAGTCAAACACTGTGTTGATGATGACATCTTTCCCTGGAAGACCAGGAAGAGGCAACACCACCAGCTCTGCTGTCTGCTTTGGAGAGAGAACCTCCAGGGATGACAACTGGAAGGAGAGAGGTGGAAAGAGAGAGATTGTAATGTTCAATACACCTCCTCCAACATCAAAAACTGACATTTTAACCTGGTTGAACTGATGTGCCAAAGCATTGTTGATTTACAGACTTAACTAGAATACTTTACAACCCATTTATTGTGTCGTTAATAAAATATATGTATAAACAAAGTGGCGTAGTCGGCAGAAATTGAGACGTACAGGAGAGAAGTCTGTGTTGAGTTTCAACAGGTCGCTGAGGGACACCAGTACTGAAAACTGCCCCAGGTTCTTCTGCAGCCAGTCCACACTGCTGTTAGACCTGGACACACAGCCAGAGTCTGGAGGGAGGAGACCAATTGGTTTTAAGGTAAAAAATTAAATGAAGTTGAGGAACGGTTTGCTGCTTTTACTCTAGTTGCTGTCTTCCAAACCTGAGGAGTTTTTGGTCAGGAAGGGCTGGATGAAGTATTTGACCACCAGCTCTTGTCTCATTTGGTCCATTTGGTCGAATTGATTGCTGAACTCCCTCAGTCTGTGAGAAAGGAAATATAAATCATTAAGCCTCTAGATACGAGGTCCGCGCGGGACCTCTACCGGGAGCATCTGTCTAGAAAACCTGCTCTAGCGTTTGAACGGTTTGAGCAGGACTCGGTAGAAGGGAAGAGGACGACTGCGACAGAATCTGCTCAGAATGACTGGAGAAAATTCATTGAAAGCAATGATGACCTTTTCTTCTACACAGAAGTTCATGCACATTTATTGCCTAAAGATCTTCCCTGATGTTTTCCTGACCTTTCCAATACATTTCTGCTGCATTTCCAACACTTTAAACCATATTTCCTTCTGACTGAAATTTGTCATTACCCAATTTGACATTTCATATGTGTTATTTAGTGCTTTCATTGAGGTAATGGCAATAAGGTACACTTCTAATGTTTCATCAAATACTTTTTTGACATGTGTTTCTGATACGCCTAGATTTTCTTAAATAGAGAATGAAAAAACTTGATGATCCATTTCTTTACTATCTTAAAACAAATGATGTGTTCGGGCAGTAAATATCATTGAGAAAACGCATCATTTATAGAGGGTTAACCCTCTGGGCGTGACATCCTTAATGGTGGGTTAACCCCTGACCCCAACCCATGATTTCTCCCCTTGTGTTTCACCCAGAAATATCCAGGAAATGGTATTGGATTCCTCTCAGTCAGCTGAACACACCAATATCCGCTACTAATTTCTGGGACAAACAGAGCCCCCTCTCGAGGGGTATCTCCAAGACGACATGGTATATAAAATATTATCTGATATACCACTGTGAAATGTTGTATAGCTAATGAGGACCTAAATTATGAGGACCTAGTGTTACGAGGCGGTTATAAAACATACATCTGTTGATACGAGTCACAGCTGAGGTTCTTGGTGCTGAGGCAGTGCAGAAACCCTCCTGATGCAGACGGCAGGAACGCTCTCAAACGCCCAGAGAACCACTTCCCGATGACATCACTGTCTCTCAGCTGATCGTCGGTCAGTCTGTTGACCCGGATCTCTCCAATCACATCCAGCACCTGGGATACGGCTGGACCAATCACAGGTTTGGACTGGGGAGGAAGAGATGTGATTGGTCATTCAGGAAAAAGAGCAACACACTGCAACCTTGTCCTTGATCACCAGAGTGAAGGAAGGTTGATTTATGTCCTCACCATATTGGAGAACATGTCCAGAGCTTGGTCTAAGACAGAGGTCAGTTTGGTGAGGAGAACCTTCCAGGTCTCTTTAGAGTGAGAGGAGTTGCCGGGCAGTTTACATTTCAGAAGAGACACCAGGTGTTCTGCAGTGAAGTCTTTCAGCTTCGAGAGAGAAGAACAGATGATATGGAGTCAATGAATGAATACATGTAGAGGTTTTCTCTACCTTGGTATCTCTACAGCATCTCTTTGTCTCTCATACACTAGAATCACGGCCACAGTGAAAGAATCTCACCGATGCGCAGGCGTACTCCTCCAGGGAAAAGTTACAGGGCACGTTCGCTGTATTTGATGTCGCCAAATAACTTTGTAGTGAATCACTGTAGAAGTATCAAATAGAACAAACGGTCATATCACTGATAACCATAAGAGTTCACTAAATCGTTTAAAACCAGGTAGATCTTAGATACAGGTGATAAACTTGTTACCTGGCATTTCCTTCACAGACTCTGCTATCTGCAGATGAGCAGGAGAAAAACATGTTTAGTTTTAGACTCTCATGCAGCAATATATAAGGTACAGTAGGTATCACATCTGTTGTTGCTGTCAGAGAAAACACTTACCGTTCGCTGGTGTTATTGGACACTGAAAAAGACAGAAGATTTTACATTACAAAGGTATCAATAATAATGGGCCTTTCATTACAGTAGTCAATTACAGTAGTTACATTACTTCACTACAGTAGTCAATTACAGTAGGTACATTACTTCTTACTTCATTACAGTAGTCAATTACAGTAGTTACATTACTTCATTACAGTAGTCAATTACAGTAGGTACATTACTTCTTACTTCATTACAGTAGTCAATTACAGTAGTTACATTACTTCACTACAGTAGTCAATTACAGTAGGTACATTACTTCTTACTTCATTACAGTAGTCAATTACAGTAGTTACATTACTTCACTACAGTAGTCAATTACAGTAGGTACATTACTTCTTACTTCATTACAGTAGTCAATTACAGTAGTTACATTACTTCATTACAGTAGTCAATTACAGTAGTTACATTACTTCACTACAGTAGTCAATTACAGTAGTTACATTACTTCATTACAGTAGTCACTTACAGTAGTTACATTACTTCACTACAGTAGTCAATTACAGTAGTTACATTACTTCATTACAGTAGTCAATGAAAGATATTATAATAAAAAAGAGATACATTCTCACCTTCATATTCATCGGCAAGCAATCTGTCAAAAAAAGTTAGAAAACGCAATGAAAAATAGTCAGTTGATATATTATTTGAATAATCTTATTCACATTAAAATAGTCAACGTGGTTAATGAAGGATGACTGACCTGCTGGAGCGGTCTGCATCAGGTTGTCTATAACGGCCTGAATGACTGGTTCCATCTCTGGAGGTACAGACGGTAAGGCCTGGTACAGACGCTCAAAGCTGAGACAGACACAGACAACAGATATGTCAAAGTGTAGTAGTGCTTTGTGGTTTTACAAGATCATTAAGATAAATGATCTCTTGATTGTTAGACTTCTGTTCAATCCACTTACATGGTCTTAAAGCTATCGCATGGTAGCGTCATCTGAAAAGGACATCAAAGGGCTTCATCAATATAACAACAAGATAAAGTATCAATACCAGTTGAGGAAGAAGTTAGAACTGTTGTTTACTAATGCCCAGAGTGTTACCTCTTCAGACAACCTGACGAGGTGGTACAGGAACTCAGGGAGTCTCCTCTCCTTCGGTGACTCAGACAGGAAGTCAAACACTGTGTTGATGATGACATCTTTCCCTGGAGGACCAGGAAGAGGCAACACCACCAGCTCTGCAGTCTGCTTTGGAGAGATAACCTCCAGGGCTGACAACTGGAAGAGAGGAGACAAGAAAGTTATCAATACTTGATGAGGACAAATATCTATGTGTAATCATTGTGGCGTAGTCGGCAGAAAATGAGACGTACAGGAGAGAAGTCTGTGTTGAATTCTAGCAGGTCCCTGAGGGACACAAGAACTGAGAATGGCCCCAAGTTCTTCTGCAGCCAGTCCACACTGCTGTTAGAGCTGGACACACAGCCAGAGTCTGGAGGGAAGAGGGTTATTAACATACAGACTTAAACATCAAAACACAAACATGCGAATGGCCTAAACCTATCCAAATGTGCAGGTCTACATTGTATAATGTTTCTACATGTCATCACCAACTATAAAAATACAAATAAATGGAAAAAACGTTGTGATATACTTGAAAAACGAACCAATCAACTATTCAAAAACAAACACCCAATCAGCTGATGATTACCTGTTCTGGGTCGAGACAGGAAGGGGACAACCAGCTCCTTCAGAACCAGCTGCTGCTGCTCTAGGGTCATGTGATCAAACTGGGCCCCAAACTCCTTCACCCTGAAAGTGATACGTGAGTAATGTGTATAAGTTATAAGGACCTAACATTTAGGGGACATAACGTTATGAGGACCTAATACCTACATTATGAGGACCTAATACCTACATTATGTGGACCAAATACCTACATTATGAGGACCTAATACCTACATTATGAGGACCTAATACCTACATTATGAGGACCTAATACCTATGTTATGAGGACCTAATACTTACATTATGAGGACCTAATACCTACATTATGAGGACCTAATACCTACATTATGAGAACCTAATACCTAACTTTGTGAGGACCTAATACCTACATTATGAGGACCTAATACCTACATTATGAGGACCTAATACCTATGTTACAAGGATCTAACTTTGTGAGGACCCAATGGCTACTTTATGACAACCTGACACACTCAGAAAGGTCCTAAACCCAAATAGTAACCACTTACACAGCTTGGTAAGAGTCACAGCTGAGGTTCTTGGTGCTGAGGCAATGCAGAAACACTCCTGATGCAGACGGCAGAAACGATCTCAGACGCCCAGAGAACAACTTCCTGATGACAACACTGTCTCTCAGCTGTTCCTCAGTCAGTCTGTTGACCCGGATCTCTCCAATCACATCCAGCACCTGAGATAGTGCTGGGCCAATCACAGGCTCAGACTGGGGAGGAAGAGACGTGGTTGGTAACTTCATGCTTTGGCAAACCCTGACCCGATACACCACATACTTACTTGAACTTTAACCTCAAACTAGGCCAACCCTAAACTATTCCTGACCTTGAACAAAGTTGTTAAAAATTCCGCTCTATTCGGAAACTTTAAGGCTGAGAAATTGGTTAAGTCGACATTGGTAAAGACACCCGCAATGTTTTCAGAATCAGACGTACCTGGTTGGAGAGAAGTACAAGAGCCTGATCCAGAACTGCAGAAGCTTTAGTGAAGAACAGCTTCCAGGTCTCTTTGGAGTCTGTGTTATTCTCTGATAGTTTACATTTCAGCAGTGTGACCAGGTTCTCAGCTGTGAGGTCTTTCAGCTGTGGGAAAGAGAAGTATTTTAACCACTATTACTACTTCCATTGCATGTTCATTTTTAAGGAGTGCAGCAGTTGCACTCCCACTCCTTTCTGACGTGTTTTTGCTTTAATGAAGAGGTAGAACAGTTCTGGAAAGACAGGGGAGATAGGGAGGGGGTGAGTCAAAGGGCAGTGGGTCAGATTGGAATCCATGCCGACTCTGACTAACATGACACATGTGTGCCGGGGTCAGCGGCTGTAACTACTGGACCAAACAAGTCACTTTCCATTGTAGTTAACATAAACCACCTGTGAATGATTATAACTAATCCAAATGTTAAGTTGAGTTTTTTTCTGCGACTGGTAAATACAGAAAGCCATAGGCTATGAGCACAAAGCCAGTAATATATATGTACCAACATGATTGTCTGAAGATTTTAAACCCATACCTGTGAGCAGGCGTATTGTTTGATGCTGAAGTCACATAGACGTCCCGTTGAGATCCCAGAGTCCCAGAGCTGTTGTAGAGATGAACTATAACACGGGTTAGACAGAAGAATCAGTGTCAAACTCACAACCAACTCTCACTGTCAGGATCAGTGTGTTTCCATCACTTGGATGGACCAGGTTTGCAAACTTCTGGGAAGTTTCCCAAAATGCCCAGTTTTTCAGAAAAACAGTTTGGAAGATTCCCGATAACTTGATTATTTCCTCCTTATTCTTGACAACTTCCAACCAGGAATAAAAATATATATATATATGAATTTTGGGACAGTTACAAGAATTTTGCAAAACTAGTCTGGTCTGAATAAAGTCTTACTGTACCTGTCAACTGCGGCACAAACTCTTGTTGCTGAGAGAGATAAAAAAAAGGATACAGAACATTTGATATTGGATTACATGTGCAGTTCTGGGATAAAGATTGGGGTAGGGTACAGTATCAAGTTGTTGTTTACTAAACTTCATTTACCATTGTGTGATGACACTGGACACTGGAAAACAAGAGAGACAAAATAACGATTAAGGAATGTCTCTGAGAAGATTCACACGGTTGTAAATTCCCCCTATTTTCAGTTCAGGGTAATATAAGAAGCACAAAGAACAATGTTGTTTCACAATCTTGAAACATTTTAATGAGACATGAACTGACTTACCTGTTGGTTAACTGGTACCAGAGCACAATCTGTTCACATGAAAACAAAATACGTAGAGATTAAATTAAGTTAAAAAAATAAATCTAATTATATCTGGAATCTGATTTGAGAAAAAGACAGTGCTCCTGACTCACCCATTGGTGCAGATTCTGTGAGGTCATAAACACTGGCCCAGATGATTGGCTCCATCTCTTGAGGCAACGCTGACATGGCTTGGTACAGCCTCACAAAACTGTGGGAAACAAAAACAATGTCATTTAAAAGATTGGTCTCTTTGATCTTTTCACATGAACATAGAGAATATTTATGCAATTACTAGATCCGCATATCATGGATCGCCTAATCAACCTATCGTCTCAAGTTTGACTTACATGGTCTGGTAGACCGAGCAGCCGACTGGAGTCTGGGGAGAGGATCGAAGTTAACATCACCATATTGAAGCAAGACTACAATGTTTTTTCAGTTAACTCAAAGACAGCTTTACAAGTTTGTTGACTAATAATCTTTGGGATCATTACCACCACAGACAGCCTGGAGAGGTGGTACAGGAAGTCAGGGAGTTTCCTCTCCTCTGGTGACTTAGACAGGAAGTCAAACACTGTGTTGATGATGACATCTTTCCCTGGAAGACCAGGAAGAGGCGACACCACCAGCTCTGCGCTCTGCTTTGGAGAGAGAACCTCCAGGGCTGACAACTGGAAGGAGAGAGGTGGAAAGAGAGAGATTGTAATGTTAAAAACACCTTTTCCAATATCAAAAACTGACATTTTAACCTGGGTGAACTGATCTGTGAAAACATTACTGATGTACAGACTTAATTAGAATAGTTTTACAACCCATTTATTGTGTCATTAATAAAATATATGTATGTATAAACAAAGTGGCGTAGTCGGCAGAAAGTGAGACGTACAGGAGAGAAGTCTGTGTTGAGTTTCAACAGGTCGCTGAGGGAAACCAGGACTGAAAACCGCCCCAGGTTCTTCTGCAGCCAGTCCACACTGCTGTTAGAGCTGGACACACAGCCAGAGTCTGGAGGGAGGAGACCAATTGGTTAAGGTCAAAGATTTAAATGAAGTTGAGGAACGGTTTGCTGCTTTTACTCTAGTTGCTATCTTCCAAACCTGAGGAGTTTTTGGTCAGGAAGGGCTGGATGAAGTATTTGACCACCAGCTCTTGTCTCATCTGGTCCATTTGGTCGAATTGATTGCTGAACTCCCTCAGTCTGTGAGAAAGGAAATATAAATCATTAAGCCTCTAGATACGAGGTCCGCGCGGGACCTCTACCGGGAGCATCTTCCTGGAAAAGTTGCTCTAGCGTTTGAACGGTTTGAGCAGGACTCGATAGAAGGGAAGAGGACGACTGCGACAGAATCTGCTCAGAATGACTGGAGAAAATGAATTGATAGCAATGATGACCTTTTCTTCTACACAGAAGTTCATGCACATTTATTTCCTAAAGATCTTCCCTGATGTTTTTCTGACCTTTCCAATACATGTCTGTTGCATTTCCAACACTTTAAACCATATTTCCTTCTGACTGAAATTTGTCATTACCCAATTTGACATATCATATGTGTTATTTAGTGCTTTCATTGAGGTAATGGCAATAAGGTACACTTCTAATGTTTCATCAAATACTTTTTTGGCATGTGTTTCAGATACCCCTAGATTTTCTTAAATAGAGAATGAAAAAGCTTGATGATCCATTTCTTTACTATCTTAAAACAAATGATGTGTTCGGGCAGTAAATATCATTGGGAAAACGCATCATTTCTAGAGGGTTAACCCTCTGGGCGCGACATCCTTAATGGTGGGTTAACCCCTGACCCCAACCCATGATTTCTCCCCTTGTGTTTCACCCAGAAATATCCAGGAAATTGTATTGGATTCCTCTCAGTCAGCTGAACACACCAATATCCGCTACTAATTGCTGGGACAAACAGAGTCCCCTCTCGAGGGGTATTTCCAAGATGACATGGTATATAAAATATTCTTTGATATACCACTGTCAAATGTTGTATAGCTAATGAGGACCTAAATTATGAGGACCTAGTGTTACGAGGCGGTTATAAAACGTACATCTGTTGATACGTGTCACAGCTGAGGTTCTTGGTGCTGAGGCAATGCAGAAACCCTCCTGATGCAGACGGCAGGAACGGTCTCAGACGCCCAGAGAACCACTTCCCGATGACATCACTGTCTCTCAGCTGATCGTCAGTCAGTCTGTTGACCCGGATCTCTCCAATCACATCCAGCACCTGGGATACGGCTGGACCAATCACAGGTTTGGACTGGGGAGGAAGAGATGTGATTGGTCATTCAGGAAAAAGAGCAACACACTGCAACCTTGTCCTTGATCACCAGAGTGAAGGAAGGTTGATTTATGTTCTCACCATATTGGAGAACATGTCCAGAGCTTGGTCTAAGACAGAGGTCAGTTTGGTGAGGAGAACCTTCCAGGTCTCTTTAGAGTGAGAGGAGTTGCCGGGCAGTTTACATTTCAGAAGAGACACCAGGTGTTCTGCAGTGAAGTCTTTCAGCTTCGAGAGAGAAGAACAGATGACATGGAGTCAATGAATGAATACATGTAGAGGTTTTCTCTACCTTGGTATCTCTACAGTATCTCTTTGTCTCTCATACACTAGAATCACGGGCAATAGTGGAAAAATCTCACCGATGCACAGGCATACTCCTCCAGGGAAAAGTTACAGGGCACGTTCGCTGTATTTGATGTCGCCAAATAACTTTGTAGTGAATCACTGTAGAAGTATCAAATAGAACAAACGGTCATATCACTGATAACCATAAGAGTTCACTAAATCGTTTAAAACCAGGTAGATCTTAGATATAGATGATAAACTTGTTACCTGGCATTTCCTTCACAGACTCTGCTATCTGCAGATGAGCAGGAGAAAAACATGTTTAGTTTTAGACTCTCATGCAGCAATATATACGGTACAGTAGGTATCACATCTGTTGTTGCTGTCAGAGAAAACACTTACCGTTCGCTGGTGTTATTGGACACTGAAAAAGACAGAAGATTTTACATTACAAAGGTATCAATAATAATGGGCCTTTCATTACAGTAGTCAATTACAGTAGATACATTACCTCATTACAGTAGTTACATTACTTCACTACAGTAGTTACATTACTTCATTACAGTAGTCAATTACAGTAGTTACATTACTTCACTACAGTAGTTACATTACTTCATTACAGTAGTCAATTACAGTAGTTACATTACTTCACTACAGTAGTCAATTACAGTAGGTACATTACTTCTTACTTCATTACAGTAGTCAATTACAGTAGTTACATTACTTCATTACAGTAGTCAATTACAGTAGTTACATTACTTCACTACAGTAGTCAATTACAGTAGTTACATTACTTCATTACAGTAGTCAATTACAGTAGTTACATTACTTCACTACAGTAGTCAATTACAGTAGTTACATTACTTCACTACAGTAGTCAATTACAGTAGTTACATTACTTCATTACAGTAGTCAATTACAGTAGTTACATTACTTCATTACAGTAGTCAATTACAGTAGTTACATTACTTCATTACAGTAGTCAATTACAGTAGTTACATTACTTCACTACAGTAGTCAATTACAGTAGTTACATTACTTCATTACAGTAGTCAATGAAAGATATTATAATAAAAAAGAGATACATTCTCACCTTCATATTCATCGGCAAGCAATCTGTCAACAAAAGTTAGAAAACACATTGAAAAATAGTCAGTTGATATATTATTTGAATAATCTTATTCACGTTAAAATAGTCAACGTGGTTAATGAAGGATGACTGACCTGCTGGAGCGGTCTGCATCAGGTTGTCTATAACGGCCTGAATGACTGGTTCCATCTCTGGAGGTACAGACGGTAAGGCCTGGTACAGACGCTCAAAGCTGAGACAGACACAGACAACAGATATGTCAAAGTGTAGTAGTGCTTTGTGGTTTTACAAGATCATTAAGATAAATTATCTCTTGATTGTTAGACTTCTGTTCAATCCACTTACATGGTCTTAAAGCTATCGCATGGTGGCGTCATCTGAAATGGACATCAAAGGGCTTCATCAATATAACAACAAGATAAAGTATCAATACCAGTTGAGGAAGAAGTTAGAACTGTTGTTTACTAATGCCCAGAGTGTTACCTCTTCAGACAGCCTGACGAGGTGGTACAGGAAGTCAGGGAGTTTCCTCTCCTTTGGTGACTGAGACAGGAAGTCAAACACTGTGTTGATGATGACATCTTTCCCTGGAAGACCAGGAAGAGGCAACACCACCAGCTCTGCTGTCTGCTTTGGAGAGAGAACCTCCAGGGCTGACAACTGGAAGAGAGGAGACAAGAAAGTTATCAATACTTGATGAGGACAAATATCTATGTGTAATCATTGTGGCGTAGTCAGCAGAAAAAGAGACGTACAGGAGAGAAGTCTGTGTTGAATTCTAGCAGGTCCCTGAGGGACACAAGAACTGAGAATGGCCCCAAGTTCTTCTGCAGCCAGTCCACACTGCTGTTAGAGCTGGACACACAGCCAGAGTCTGGAGGGAAGAGGGTTATTAACATACAGACTTAAACATCAAAACACAAACATGCGAATGGCCTAAACCTATCCAAATGTGCAGGTCTACATTGTATAATGTTTCTACATGTCATCACCAACTATAAAAATACAAATAAATGGAAAAAACGTTGTGATATACTTGAAAAACAAACCAATCAACTATTCAAAAACAAACATCCAGTCAGCTGATGATTACCTGTTCTGGGTCGAGACAGGAAGGGGACAACCAGCTCCTTCAGAACCAGCTGCTGCTGCTCTAGGGTCATGTGATCAAACTGGGCCCCAAACTCCTTCACCCTGAAAGTGATACGTGAGTAATGTGTATAAGTTATAAGGACCTAACATTTAGGGGACATAACGTTATGAGGACCTAATACCTAATTATGAGGACCTAATACCTACATTATGAGGACCTAATACCTAACTTTGTGAGGACCTGACACACTAAGGTCATAAACCCAAATAGTAACCACTTACACAGCTTGGTAAGAGTCACAGCTGAGGTTCTTGGTGCTGAGGCAGTGCAGAAACCCTCCTGATGCAGACGGCAGAAACAGTCTCAGATGCCCAGAGAACAACTTCCTGATGACAACACTGTCTCTCAGCTGATCCTCAGTCAGTCTGTTGACCCGGATCTCTCCAATCACATCCAGCACCTGAGATAGTGCTGGGCCAATCACAGGCTCAGACTGGGGAGGAAGAGACGTGGTTGGTAACTTCATGCTTTGGCAAACCATGACCCGATACACCACATACTTACTTGAACTTTAACCTCAAACTAGGCCAACCCTAAACTATTCCCGACCTTGAACAAAGTTGTTAAAACTTCTGCTCTATTCGGAAACTCTAAGGCGGAGAAATTGGTTAAGTCGACATTGGTAAGGACACCCGCAATGTTTTCAGAATCAGACGTACCTGGTTGGAGAGAAGTACAAGAGCCTGATCCAGAACTGCAGAAGCTTTAGTGAAGAACAGCTTCCAGGTCTCATTGGAGTCTGTGTTGTTCTCTGATAGTTTACATTTCAGCAGTGTGACCAGGTTCTCAGCTGTGAGGTCTTTCAGCTGTGGGAAAGATAAGTCCTTTAGCCACTAATACTTCTTCCGTACTTCTCCATTGCACATTGTTTCAACCTTTTAGGTTAGTGAGGCAGTCCTACTCCTTTTGGATGTTTGTTGACTTCATTGAAGAGATAGTCAAGTGTAGGAAAGACGGAGGGTGAGTCAAGGGGCAGTGGGAGGGATTTGAACCCAAGCCGACTCTGACGTACATGACACATGTGTGCCGGGGTCAGCGACTGTAACTGCTGGACCACACGTCACTTTCCATTGTAGTTAACATAAACCACCAGTGATGTTTATAACTAATCCTAATGTTAAATGTAGTGTTTTTTTTCTGCGACTGATAAATACAGAAAGCCAGTAAATACAGAAAGCCATAGGCTATAAGCACAAAGCCAGTAATCTATAAGTACAAACATGATTGTCTCAAGACAGATCAACCCATACCTGTGAGCAGGCGTATTGTTTGATGCTGAAGTCACATAGACGTCCCGTTGAGATCCCAGAGTCCCAGAGCTGTTGTAGAGATGAACTATAACACGGGTTAGACAGAAGAATCAGTGTCAAACTCACAACCAACTCTCACCGTCAGGATCAGTGTGTTTCCATCACTTGGATGGACCAGGTTTGCAAACTTCTGGGAAGTTTCCCAAAATATCCAGTTTTTCAGAAAAACAGTTTGGAAAATTCCAGATAACTTGATTATTGCCTCCTTATTCTTGATAGTTTCCAACCAGGAATAAAAAAATATATACACTGCTCAAAAAAATGAAGGGAACACTAAAATAACACATCCTAGATCTGAATGAATGAAATATTCTTATTAAATACTTTTTTCTTTACATAGTTGAATGTGCTGACAACAAAATCACACAAAAATTATCAATGGAAATCAAATTTATCAACCAATGGAGGTCTGGATTTGGAGTCACATTCAAAATTAAAGTGGAAAACCACACTACAGGCTGATCCAACTTTGATGTAATGTCCTTAAAACAAGTCAAAATGAGGCTCAGTAGTGTGTGTGGCCTCCACGTGCCTGTATGACCTCCCTACAACGCCTGGGCATGCTCCTGATGAGGTGGCGGATGGTCTCCTGAGGGATCTCCTCCCAGACCTGGACTAAAGCATCCGCCAACTCCTGGACAGTCTGTGGTGCAACGTGGCGTTGGTGGATGGAGCGAGACATGATGTCCCAGATGTGCTCAATTGGATTCAGGTCTGGAGAACGGGCGGGCCAGTCCATAGCGTCAATGCCTTCCTCTTGCAGGAACTGCTGACACACTCCAGCCACATGAGGTCTAGCATTGTCTTGCATTAGGAGGAACCCAGGGCCAACCGCACCAGCATATGGTCTCACAAGGGGTCTGAGGATCTCATCTCGGTACCTAATTGCAGTCAGGCTACCTCTGGCGAGCACATGGAGGGCTGTGCGGCCCCAAAAGAAATGCCACCCCACACCATGACTGACCCACCGCCAAACCGGTCATGCTGGAGGATGTTGCAGGCAGCAGAACGTTCTCCACGGCATCTCCAGACTCTGTCACGTCTGTCACATGTGCTCAGTGTGAACCTGCTTTCATCTGTGAAGAGCACAGGGCGCCAGTGGCGAATTTGCCAATCTTGGTGTTCCCTGGCAAATGCCAAATGTCCTGCACGGTGTTGGGTTGTAAGTACAACCCCCACCTGTGGACGTCGGGCCCTCATACCACCCTCATGGAGTCTGTTTCTGACCGTTTGAGCAGACACATGCACATTTGTGGCCTGCTGGAGGTCATTTTGCAGGGCTCTGGCAGTGCTCCTCCTGCTCCTCCTTGCACAAAGGCGGAGGTAGCGGTCCTGCTGCTGGGTTGTTGCCCTCCTACGGCCTCCTCCACGTCTCCTGATGTACTGGCCTGTCTCCTGGTAGCGCCTCCATGCTCTGGACACTACGCTGACAGACACAGCAAACCTTCTTGCCACAGCTCGCATTGATGTGCCATCCTGGATGAGCTGCACTACCTGAGCCACTTGTGTGGGTTGTAGACTCCGTCTCATGCTACCACTAGAGTGAAAGCACCGCCAGCATTCAAAAGTGACTAAAACATCAGCCAGGAAGCATAGGAACTGAGAAGTGGTCTGTGGTCACCACCTGCAGAACCACTCCTTTATTGGGGGTGTCTTGCTAATTGCCTATAATTTCCACCTGTTGTCTATTCCATTTGCACAACAGCATGTGAAATGTATTGTCAATCAGTGTTGCTTCCTAAGTGGACAGTTTGATTTCACAGAAGTGTGATTGACTTGGAGTTACATTGTGTGGTTTAAGTGTTCCCTTTATTTTTTGGAGCAGTGTATATTCATTTTGGGACAGTTACAAGAATTTTGCAAAACTAGTCTGGTCTGAATAAAGTCTTACTGTACCTGTCAACTGTGGCACAGACTCTTGTTGCTGGGAGAGATAAAAAAAAGCATAAAGAACATTTGATATTGGATTACATGTGCAGTTCTGGGATAAAGATTGGGGTAGGGTACAGTATCAAGTTGTTGTTTACTAAACTTAATTTACCATTGTGTGATGACACTGGACACTGGAAAACAAGAGAGACAAAATAATCATTAAAGAAAGTCTCTGATAAGAGTCATACGTTTGTCCATTCCCCCTATTTTCAGTTCAGGGTAATATAAGAAGCACAAAGAACAATGTTCTTTCACAATCTTGTAACATTTTAATGAGACATGAACTGACTTACCTGTTGGTTAACTGGTACCAGAGCACAATCTATTCACATGAAAACAAAATACGTAGAGATTAAATTGAGTAAAAAAATAAAACCCGAATTATATCTGGAATCTGATTCGAGAAAAAGACAGTGCTCCTGACTCACCCATTGGTGCAGATTCTGTGAGGTCATAAACACTGGCCCAGATGATTGGCTCCATCTCTCGAGGCAACGCTGACATGGCTTGGTACAGCCTCACAAAACTGTGGGAAACAAAAACAATGTCATTTAAAAGATTGGTCTCTTTGATCTTTTCACATGAACATAGAGAATATTTATGCAATTACTAGATCTGCATATCATGGATCGTCTAATCAACCTATTGTCTCAAATTTGACTTACATGGTCTGGTAGACCGTGCAGCCGACTGGAGTCTGGGGAGAGGATAGAAGTTAACATCACCATATTGAAGCAAGACTACAATGTTTTTTCAGTTAACTCAAAGACAGCTTTACAAGTTTGTTTACTAATAATATTTGGGATCATTACCACCACAGACAGCCTGGAGAGGTGGTACAGGAATTCAGGGAGTTTCCTCTCCTTTGGTGACTTAGACAGGAAGTCAAACACTGTGTTGATGATGACATCTTTCCCTGGAAGACCAGGAAGAGGCAACACCACCAGCTCTGCTGTCTGCTTTGGAGAGAGAACCTCCAGGGCTGACAACTGGAAGGAGAGAGGTGGAAAGAGAGAGATTGTAATGTTCAATACACCTCCTCCAACATCAAAAACTGACATTTTAACCTGGGTGAACTGATCTGTGAAAACATTACTGATGTACAGACTTAATTAGAATAGTTTTACAACCCATTTATTGTGTCATTAATAAAATATACGTATGTATAAACAAAGTGGCGTAGTCGGCAGAAAGTGAGACGTACAGGAGAGAAGTCTGTGTTGAGTTTCAACAGGTCGCTGAGGGACACCAGGACTGAAAACCGTCCCAGGTTCTTCTGCAGCCAGTCCACACTGCTGTTGGAGTTGGACACACAGCCAGAGTCTGGAGGGAAGAGACCAATTGGTTAAGGTCAAAAATTTAAATGAAGTTGAGGAACGGTTTGCTGCTTTTACTCTAGTTGCTATCGTCCATACCTGAGGAGTTTTTGGTCAGGAAGGGCTGGATGAAGTATTTGACCACCAGCTCTTGTCTCATCGGGTCCATTTGGTCAAATAGATTGCTGAACTCCCTCAGTCTGTGAGAAAGGAAATATAAATCATTAAGCCTCTAGATACGAGGTCCGCGCGGGACCTCTACCGGGAGCATCTTTCTAGAAATGCTGCTCTAGCGTTTGAACGGTTTGAGCAGGACTCGGTAGAAGGGAAGAGGACGACTGCGACAGAATCTGCTCAGAATGACTGGAGAAAATGAATTGAAAGCAATGATGACCTCTTCTTCTACACAGAAGTTCATGCACATTTATTTCCTAAAGATCTTCCCTGATGTTTTTCTGACCCTTCCAATACATTTCTGTTGCATTTCCAACACTTTAAACCACACTTCCTTCTGACTGAAATTTGTCATTACCCAATTTGACATATCATATGTGTTATTTAGTGCTTTCATTGAGGTAATGGCAATAAGGTACACTTCTAATGTTTCATCAAATACTTTTTTGGCATGTGTTTCAGATACCCCTAGATTTTCTTAAATAGAGAATGAAAAAGCTTGATGATCCATTTCTTTACTATCTTAAAACAAATGATGTGTTCGGGAGGTAAATATCATTGGGAAAACGCATAATTTCTAGAGGGTTAACCCTCTGGGCGCGACATCCTTAATGGTGGGTTAACCCCTGACCCCAACCCATGATTTCTCCCCTTGTGTTTCACCCAGAAATATCCAGGAAATTGTATTGGATTCCTCTCAGTCAGCTGAACACACCAATATCCGCTACTAATTGCTGGGACTAACAGAGTCCCCTCTCGAGGGGTATTTCCAAGACGACATGATATATAAAATATTCTTTGATATACCACTGTGAAATGTTGTATAGCTTATGAGGACCTAAATTATGAGGACCTAGTGTTACGAGGCGGTTATAAAACGTACATCTGTTGATACGTGTCACAGCTGAGGTTCTTGGTGCTGAGGCAGTGCAGAAACCCTCCTGATGCAGACGGCAGGAACAGTCTCAGACGCCCAGAGAACCACTTCCTGATGACATCACTGTCTCTCAGCTGATCGTCAGTCAGCCTGTTGACCCGGATCTCTCCAATCACATCCAGCACCTGGGATACTGCTGGGCCAGTCACAGGTTTGGACTGGGGAGGAAGAGATCGGTCATTCAATAACAGAACAACAGGGCCACGTTCAGTTGCAAAAGGCTCTCGAACGTTGCAGATAGAAAATGATTCCTACATAGCATATTCCTATGTGAACTTTCCAAAACGTTGCTTCCTGCTGAACGCGCCCCACACATTTAAGGAAGGTTGATTCATGTCCTCACCATATTGGAGAACATGTCCAGAGCTTGGTCTAAGACAGAGGTCAGTTTGGTGAGGAGAACCTTCCAGGTCTCTTTAGAGTGAGAGGAGTTGCCGGGCAGTTTACATTTCAGAAGAGACACCAGGTGTTCTGCAGTGAAGTCTTTCAGCTTCGAGAGAGAAGAACAGATGATATGGAGTCAATGAATGAATACATGTAGAGGGTTTCTCTACCTTGGTATCTCTACAGTATCTCTTTGTCTCTCATACACTAGAATCACGGGCAATAGTGGAAGAATCTCACCGATGCGCAGGCATACTCCTCCAGGGAAAAGTTACAGGGCACGTTCGCTGTATTTGATGTCGCCAAATAACTTTGTAGTGAATCACTGTAGAAGTATCAAATAGAACAAACGGTCATATCACTGATAACCATAAGAGTTTACTAAATGGATTAAGACCAGGTAGATCTTAGATACAGGTGATACACTTGTTACCTGGCATTTCCTTCACAGACTCTGCTATCTGCAGATGAGCAGGAGAAAAACATGTTTAGTTTTAGACTCTCATGCAGCAATATATACGGTACAGTAGGTATCACATCTGTTGTTGCTGTCAGAGAAAACACTTACCGTTCGCTGGTGTTATTGGACACTGAAAAAGACAGAAGATATTATATTACAAAGGTATCAATAATAATGGGCCTTTCATTACAGTAGTCAATTACAGTAGTTACATTACTTCACTACAGTAGTCAATTACAGTAGGTACATTACTTCTTACTTCATTACAGTAGTCAATTACAGTAGTTACATTACTTCATTACAGTAGTCAATTACAGTAGTTACATTACTTCACTACAGTAGTCAATTACAGTAGGTACATTATTTCTTACTTCATTACAGTAGTCAATTACAGTAGTTACATTACTTCATTACAGTAGTCAATTACAGTAGTTACATTACTTCACTACAGTAGTCAATTACAGTAGGTACATTACTTCTTACTTCATTACAGTAGTCAATTACAGTAGTTACATTACTTCATTACAGTAGTCAATTACAGTAGTTACATTACTTCATTACAGTAGTCAATTACAGTAGTTACATTACTTCCTTACAGTAGTCAATTACAGTAGTTACATTACTTCACTACAGTAGTCAATGAAAGATATTATAATAAAAAAGAGATACATTCTCACCTTCATATTCATCGGCAAGCAATCTGTCAAAAAAAGTTAGAAAACGCAATGAAAAATACTCAGTTGATATATTATTTGAGTAATCTTATTCATGTTAAAATAGTCAACGTGGTTAATGAAGGATGACTGACCTGCTGGAGCGGTCTGCATCAGGTTGTCTATAACGGCCTGAATGACTGGTTCCATCTCTGGAGGTACAGACGGTAAGGCCTGGTACAGACGCTCAAAGCTGAGACAGACACAGACAACAGATATGTCAAAGTGTAGTAGTGCTTTGTGGTTTTACAAGATCATTAAGATAAATGATCTCTTGATTGTTAGACTTCTGTTGAATCCACTTACATGGTCTTAAAGCTATCGCATGGTAGCGTCATCTGAAAAGGACATCAAAGGGCTTCGTCAATATAATAACTAGATAAAGTATCAGTATCAGTTGAGGTACACGTTAGAACTGTTGTTTACTAATGCACAGAGTGTTACCTCTTCAGAGAGCCTGACGAGGTGGTACAGGAACTCAGGGAGTTTCCTCTCCTTTGGTGACTTAGACAGGAAGTCAAACACTGTGTTGATGATGACATCTTTCCCTGGAAGACCAGGAAGAGGCAACACCACCAGCTCTGCTGTCTGCTTTGGAGAGAGAACCTCCAGGGATGACAACTGGAAGGAGAGAGGTGGAAAGAGAGAGATTGTAATGTTCAAATCACCTCCTCCAACATCAAAAACTGACATTTTAACCTGGTTGAACTGATGTGCCAAAACATTGTTGATGTACAGACTTAACTAGAATACTTTACAACCCATTTATTGTGTCGTTAATAAAATATATGTATAAACAAAGTGGCGTAGTCGGCAGAAAGTGAGACGTACAGGAGAGAAGCCTGTGTTGAGTTTCAACAGGTCGCTGAGGGACACCAGGACTGAAAACCGTCCCAGGTTCTTCTGCAGCCAGTCCACACTGCTGTTGGAGTTGGACACACAGCCAGAGTCTGGAGGGAGGAGACCAATTGGTTAAGGTCAAAGATTAAATGAAGTTGAGGAACGGTTTGCTGCTTTTACTCTAGTTGCTATCTTCCATACCTGAGGAGTTTTTGGTCAGGAAGGGCTGGATGAAGTATTTGACCACCAGCTCTTGTCTCATCTGGTCCATTTGGTCGAATTGATTGCTGAACTCCCTCAGTCTGTGAGAAAGGAAAGAGAACATACTATCAGCTCGATATGAATCACATTAACCCTTTACTGCAGGGGGCTAAATCAGGGTCACAGAGTGTTTCTTGGTGGTCTTAAAGAAATCTACTTTGAAACAGAAGTATTCGCCTCACACACGGTTATGGACTTTAAAAAAAAAGTACTATGTCAGATATAGAGTTGAAATGTTTTACATTATGATGTTTCATCCCAATATTACAGTTTATATTAATCACAGAAAACTGAAATGTAAGGAAACATTTTGACATAAAAAACACTGCATTTCCCGCATTTTTTCTCTCTCTCACCAAATGAGTCCAATAGAGTGCTATTTGGTCATTTGACTGCAGGTAGGGGCTACATGTTATGCATTAATATCAATCTATTAAGGGATACTTCAGGACTGTGGCAATGAGGCCCTGTATCTACTTCCTCAGAGTCAGGTGAACTTGTGGACACCATTTTTATGTCTCTGTGTCCGGTATGAATGAAGTTAGACGTAGTTTCGCCAGCCAATGCTAACTAGAGTTAGCGCCATGACTGGACGTCTATGGGTATCTGCATAAACTTCCAGTCATTGACGCTAATGCTAGTTAGCAATTGCCTTCAAACTGCACGCAGAGACATAAAGATGGTATCCAAGAGTTCATCTGACTCTGGAGAAGTAGTTAAATGGTTTCCCAAAGTATCCCTTTAACCATACATACATCTGTTGATACGTGTCACAGCTGAGGTTCTTGGTGCTGAGGCAGTGCAGAAACCCTCCTGATGCAGACGGCAGGAACAGTCTCAGACGGCCAGAGAACCACTTCCTGATGACATCACTGTCTCTCAGCTGATCCTCAGTCAGCCTGTTGACCCGGATCTCTCCAATCACATCTAGCACCTGGGATACTGCTGGGCCAATGAGAGGTTTGGACTGGGGAGGAAGAGATCGGTCATTCAATAACAGAACAACAGGGCCACGTTCAGTTGCAAAACGCTCTCGAACATTGCAGATAGAAAATGATTCCTACATAGCATATTCCTATGTGAACTTTCCAAAACGTTGCTTCCTGCTGAACGCGCCCCACACATTTAAGGAAGGTTGATTTATGTTCTCACCATATTGGAGAACATGTCCAGAGCTTGGTCTAAGACAGAGGTCAGTTTGGTGAGGAGAAGCTTCCAGGTCTCTTTAGAGTGAGAGGAGTTGCCGGGCAGTTTACATTTCAGAAGAGACACCAGGTGTTCTGCAGTGAAGTCTTTCAGCTTCGAGAGAGAAGAACAGATGATATGGAGTCAATGAATGAATACATGTAGAGGGTTTCTCTACCTTGGTATCTCTACAGTATCTCTTTGTCTCTCATACACTAGAATCACGGGCAATAGTGGAAAAATCTCACCGATGCGCAGGCGTACTCCTCACATTACTTAACAAACCAGATCAGCACAATGATATCTATTGGTCCAAGATGAAATATTCGTTTTTACTTTAGAAGCAACTAATTACCTGTGAACAAGCATACTGTTCCAAGCTGAAATTGCATAGAACTTCTGTCATATTCCCCATGTGCAGGTGGTGTTGTAGTGCATAGCTGTGGAGAATTGAAAAGACAGAATTAGCAGAGGTATGTACTAGGGTTGAATGGCGGGAACCCAGTTACAGAGATTTACCGCACAAAACCCCTCCGTTTTCCCGGGATAAATAACTGCGAGAAACCGGTAAATTATAATAAATGATTTACAGTTTATGAACAGCATGGCGTGAAATGGAACTGTTAAGTTATATGTGATGTCTAAATCGGGCTTCTCTACGGCCTCTGCATGATGAATCATCAACGCCCAGCATCAACGCTCAGGTAGGCCTACATTTGCTGAGGCGCAGCCTATGCTACAGTAATATAAAGACAGCATAAGCGTCTAATTTACTCATCTCTATCTGGCTTTCAGGGTCACCTTGTTTTTTAAGTGTAAATATGATTTTTTTGTGGCTGCAGAGTTTTAAAACTGCCCATCACTCGAATATCGTTGCTTTAAATCAGTGCACACGCCACCACTCTCTCGCAATATCTCTCTCTCTCTCCATCGACTCCACTCAAATTGCATCCAAAGTTGATCATCCTGTCTAGATTGATATATCGCCCTATATATAGATGTCCTACCCTACCTCTTTCAGGTAATAAATATAATGCAGTATTAGCCTTATTTAGATAACTAATGATGAGTTATGCATAATAAGCTTCTAATATATAGCCTCTGTCTCTTGATCAATACGCAAACACCTGTGCCTCGCCGGCCTCTTCTTTAAAAACGCTGCTTAACTCGTGGAGTTTTCTTGGAGTTTCTTATACCGATAGACTATTCTAAGAGGGACGCAAGCCTCTTGTTTGCTGAACGTTAAATTGAGCAGACAATTGAACTCGCGGGTAGTTTGAAAGAAGAGGGAACGCGCAATGGCGGTAGGCTAGAGCAGTTATTAATTCAGAGCCATAACCATTCAATCTTCGTGAAGAGAAGTGAAAGCCTTCTGCATCTAATTCTAGTCCTATATTATTCCAAGAATGTCATTAGAATGATGACGATAAGGACAACAAAACGTATTTCATTTAACTGTTGAAAGCGAGGAAGGAATGAAGCAACAATAGAGAAAGAAAGAGGAGGAAGGCTAATAACATTAAGGGAAATATTACGAAAGGTGTTTATGTGTCAGCCTACTAATTATACAAATTGGCCCGATTATATTTCAAAATTAAAATAAAATTCACTAGTCTATACTTGTAACTTTTTTTTACTTTTTGACATTAAATGTCATTAATGTAGGGCTCATAAAATGTATTTAATATATATATCAGGCTCAGGTAGCATCAAGTTTACATTTTCATTCTGATCAAAGCTCTAATAAAAATCCAGACATATTTATACGCTTTATAATGCTTTTGAACGACACTTCCGGTTTTGGCAGGAAATACCGGGTCCCACCGGGAGAAAAGTGATTTATTCTCAGGATGTAACGTTTGTAAAATCCCGGAAAATATTAAACCCTAGTATGTACAGTAGCCGACTAGCTATAATGTTAGCTAAGCATTAGCACACCTAGCATTAGCACACTTAGCATTAGCACACCTAGCATTAGCATACCTAGCATTAGCACACCTAGCATTAGCACGTTAGCACTAGAACAACAGCACCTAGCATAAATGTAATGTGATGTATCCATACCTGTTGACTCCAGCACAGACTCTGGTATCTGTAGATGGTCACAGATGAAAGAGATTAGTATGTTTCTTATCATTTATTTGTTTCAGACAAATGTACAGTATATCTGTATCTTATTACCCGATAGCACTGTTAAATACAGATATGTAAATATATGCAAATAAACTTACAATTAAATGGTGTTGATGGGCACTGAAAATAAAACAGTTATTTAAATTACAATTGTGATGTTTTGAAATTACAATATTAATATTTTCCTAACATATTTCAATGTATTCAATATATTTTCTGCTTACCTGTTCATCCAATCCACAACCTGACCAAACAAACAAACACATGTGTTAAACAACAGGGTATGATGGGAAATATTTGTGAGGATTTATTTAGACCATAAACAACATGAAGGATTGATGAAAAGATTCTAAGTGTGACTGACCTTCTGGAGCGGTCTGCATCAGGTTGTCTATGTTGGCCCAGATGACTGGCTCCATCTCTGGAGGTACAGACGATAAGGCCTGGTACAGACGCTCAAAGCTGAGACAGACACAACGGAGAAGTTAACATAATAAACCACGGCATTTCACAGAACAGAGGTTCAACATGGCTTGTGTTTCAAAGAGACAGAGCTTCAGTTCTCCCATGTTGTCTAACTTACATGATTTTGTACGATTTGCAGGGCATCGTTATCTGAAACAAAACATTACGAAAGAGTTTATTTATAATGTTGAAAAGGTGTTTTCAGGTTGTCGTATCCTGCCTCTAAATGTTGGGTCGTATTGTTAGGCTCATTGTTGACCAGTAGAGCTGTGTTACCTCCGCAGACAGCCTGACGAGGTGGTACAGGAAGTCAGGGAGTCTCCTCTCCTTTGGTGACTCAGTCAGGAAGTCAAACACTGTGTTGATGATGACATCTTTCCCTGGAAGACCAGGAAGAGGCAACACCACCAGCTCTGCTGTCTGCTTTGGAGAGAGAACCTCCAGGGCTGACAACTGGAAGGAAAGAGACAAGAAGGTTATTAAACATTAGATTCAGTTTCTCTATCAAATGTTAGAGACATAACAATTACTGATATGGTGACTCAATATAATCACTGAATAAATAATAATCCAAATATCTATGTACTGTATAATCATGGACCGCATAGTGAAGGAAAAGCAGCCAACAAGTGCTCAGCCTATGTGGGAACTCCTCTAAGACTGTTGGAAAAGCATTCCAGGTGAAGCTGGTTGAGAGAATGCCAAGAGTGTGCAAAGCTGTCATCAAGGCAAAGGGTGGCTATTTGAGGAATCTCAAATATAAAATATATTTGGATTTGTTTAACACTTTTTTTGGTTACTACATGATTCCATATGTGTTATTTCATAGTTTTGATTTCTTCACTATTATTCTACAATGTAGAAAATTGTAAAAATAAAGAAAAACCCTTGAATGAGTAGGTGTGTCCAGAATTTTGACCGGTATATACAGTATAAACATGGTGGCGCAGTCAGCCGACATTGAAACGTACATGACTCTCATACTTACAGCAGAGAAATTACCATTTAGATCATAGAAATCACTCAGAGGAGCGAATGCAGAGAATGAACCAAAGTTCTTGATCAGCCAGTCTGCACTGCTACTGGCTGAAGAGATGCACTGTGGGTCTGAGGATTGAAACAGTGAAGGGATATCAGTATATCAGAGGCCATTTTCGGATTATAATGATTTCTGTTTCATTTAATAGTAATAATCAATATGCAGTGGGACTGCGACTGCTGACGATCACATGACAAGAGTCTGAAGCTTGCCACCATAGAGTTGTATAGAGATCGCAACGTTGTATCTGTGAGCGCACGGGCAGCGCCATTGAGGCCAACTCCATTTTGAAGTAGTCCATTTTTTCTTCTATTACTTCTATGTGTTGGTAAACAAACTGAAAGGGTTTATACTTTATGTTTTATCTAACCCTTATTTTACCAGGTAAAGTTGACTAAGAACAAATTTAGATTTACAGCAACAACCTGGGGAATAGTTACAGGGGAGAGGAAGGGGTGAATGAACCAATTGGAAGCTGGGGATGATTAGGTGATCATGATGGTATGAGGGCCAGATTGGGAATTTAGCCAGGACACCGGGGTTAATACCCCTATTCTTACAATAAGTGCCATGGGATATTTTAGTGGCCACAGAGAGTCAGGACACCCTTTTAACATCCCATCCAAAAGACGGCTCCCTACACAGGGCAATGTCCCCAAACACTGCCCTGGGGCATTGGGATATTTTTTAGACCAGAGGAAAGAGTGGCTCCTACTGGCCTTCCAACACCACTTCCAGCAGCATCTGGTCTCCCATTCAGGGACCGACCAAGACCGACCCGGCTTAGTTTCAGTGGCAAGCCAGCAGTGGGATGCAGGGTGTGTTGTTTGAACAGGTATAAAGCCAAGGTTGGCAATTTATTGCCACATGCAGTTGTGGAATGTCTATGTGATCCTTCCTTAACCTATAGGATGTTCCACCCAGTTGACTACTTCAAAATGGTGAAAGTCATCAACGTTGCTGCCCATGCTAAAACTGGATTTTGGGCAATAGAGTCCTCTATACAACTCTATGCTTGCCACATGTACCTGAGGAAGTGATATGTCCCAACTTATATTTAAGCCATAAGGCACGGGGGTGTGTGGTATATGGCCAATATACCACGGTTAAGGGCTGTTCTTAGGCACAACGCATCGCGGAGTACAGCCATTAGCCGTAGTATATTGGCCATATACCACAAACCCCCGAGGTGCCTTATTGCTATTATAAACTGGTTACCAAGGTAATTAGAGCAGTAAAAATAAACGGTTTTGCCTGGAGAACTGATCAATCAGAACTCTTACCTGAGGAGTTGTGATTCAACAGGAAGGGCAACAGGAACTGTTTGTAGATCATGTGACCGTGCATTTCATACATCTGCTCGTCCTCCTGGTCCATCAGCTTCATTTGTTCACTCAGCTCCTCCACACTGTGGAACCATAGATATATTATTAGTAGTGTTAGGTTAGGTTAGGTTTAGTGTTACTCACAGGGCTTGGTAGATGCATTAGTGTTAGGTTAGGTTTAGTATTACTCACAGGGCTTGGTAGACGGGGCAGGTGAAGTTCTTGGTGCTGAGGCAGGAGAGAAGGCTGGGGGGGACGGAGGGAAGCAGGGGCTTCAGTTTGATCTGGAACCAGAGCCTGATGAAGTCTGGGTCGTTGAGATTCTCCTGGGTCAGAGCCGGGGAGTCTGCCTGGCCAAACACCTCCTGGAAGTGGTGCGCCACCTCACTGAAGTTCTGTATGGGGAAGATAATATATTAAACAACAGTCTAATTCATTTTGTGAGACCAGCAGCATAACTCTACAGCGTACTTTCATGACTTATTGTACAAGGATACATATTATGGTAAATAACCATTTACGTTTTTTATGAATTCCACACGTAACATTTTGTCCAAATTTTTAAGACCTCAAATATGATCTAATGTCCAAATAAGTCCCCTAATGATTGGTTGAGACTTACCGCGGTGGAGAACTTCTGGACCAATGAGTTGAGCCGCCCCGTCAGCTCCACGACCAGACGCATAACAGTCTCCTCGGACATCGTCATGTTGCTACGGGCAACACAGTGCAGGACGCGCGCCACTTTCTCCACGGCATTGGTCAACTAGAGCAAGAGAGAGGGACAGATGGAAAGATTATATTATTCTCATAACTATTATTTGTTGTAATTGCTGTTAATATTATTACCGCTATTAACGTTATCCTTTATATTCCATTATTAATGACTTATTTGACCATCGTTGATAGATTAGATAGATGATTAGATGAGTTTATTAGTCACATAGACAGGGTAGCAGGTGTAATCGCAGGGTACAGTGAAATTATTATATTCCGAGCTCCAACAGTGCAGGTCAAAAAAAAAATCACTTTGACAATGTAAGTGTTTTTCACTTTTCCACGTCAACAAAGTATATTGAATTGGATTTCTTTAAAATTTTATTGAAAGAGATCACGCGAGAACGAGATGTTGAGAGGTTGTCATGACATGCAGTCACCAGTAGGTGTCTCCGTACTCCTCTAATTCTACCTATATCAGTCAGAGGCCTACTATTATTGAAGCGAGAGAATCCTCGGCATAGAACTAATATAACAGCTATCTCCATAGCGATTTTGGCCGTGTTCCAGCATGATTTTTATTTAACTAGGCAAGTCAGTTAAGAACAAATTCTTATTTACAATGATTACATTGCAGACGCATGCCAGATCTCACAACGCCTGGATAGGTGTTTAATGTATCAGCTAACCCCATCATATGATATAGTCATGTGATGCCCAACTGCTCTGTCGATTTGGCCGGAGTAGGCCCTCATTGTAAATAAGAATTTGTTCTTAACTGATTTGCCTCGTTAAATTAAGGTTACATTTTTTTTTAAATCTATATTTTTTTTAAGATGCAATGCAACACCTGTAATGTAGTCGGCCTGGAATACAACTGACATGAACTATAGATGACATGAACTATAGATGACATGAACTATAGATGACATGAACTATAGATGACATGAACTATAGATGACATGAACTATAGATGACGTGAACTATAGATGACGTGAACTATAGATGACATGAACTATAGATGACATGAACTATAGATGACGTGAACTATAGATGACATGAACTATAGATGACATGAACTATAGATGACATGATATATAGATGACTGTAGCTACTCACCCCACATGACCTCTCCTCTAGGGTGATGCTACATACGTCATGGGGCATAGTGTCATTGTCCATGCTGTCCATGTCTGAGTTCAGGTAGCTATGGAGACAGAGACAGACACAGAGACATAGTAGAGACAATTAACATAGAACACAACACAGATCGTCAGTAACGGTCAGTAAATATCATGATCAGTGACTTTCTTGCATCAGCTATGGTACTATGTTTGGTACTAGCTACATCTGTGAGTATGGTACTATGTTTGGTACTAGTTACATCTGGGAATATGGTACTATGTTGGACTTGTTTGGTACTAGTTACATCTGGGAGTATGGTACTATGTTTGGTACTAGCTACATCTGTGAGTATGGTACTATGTTTGGTACTAGCTACATCTGGGAGTATGGTACTATGTTTGGTACTAGTTACATCTGGGAGTATGGTACTATGTTTGGTACTAGCTACATCTGGGAATATGGTACTATGTTTGGTACTAGTTACATCTGGGAGTATGGTACTATGTTTGGTACTAGCTACATCTGGGAGTATGGTACTATGTTTGGTACTAGTTACATCTGGGAGTAGGGTACTATGTTTGGTACTAGCTACATCTGGGAGTAGGGTACTATGTTTGGTACTAGTTACATCTGGGAGTAGGGTACTATGTTTGGTACTAGCTACATCTGGGAGTATGGTACTATGTTTGGTACTAGCTACATCTGGGAGTATGGTACTATGTTTGGTACTAGCTACATCTGGGAGTATGGTACTATGTTTGGTACTAGTTACATCTGGGAGTATGGTACTATGTTTGGTACTAGCTACATCTGGGAGTATGGTACTATGTTTGGTACTAGTTACATCTGGGAGTATGGTACTATGTTTGGTACTAGCTACATCTGGGAGTATGGTACTATGTTTGGTACTAGTTACATCTGGGAGTATGGTACTATGTTTGGTACTAGCTACATCTGGGAGTATGGTACTATGTTTGGTACTAGTTACATCTGGGAGTATGGTACTATGTTTGGTACTAGCTACATCTGGGAGTATGGTACTATGTTTGGTACTAGTTACATCTGGGAGTATGGTACTATGTTTGGTACTAGCTACATCTGGGAGTATGGTACTATGTTTGGTACTAGCTACATCTGGGAGTATGGTACTATGTTGGCCATGTTTGGTACTAGCTACATCTGGGAGTATGGTACTATGTTGGACATGTTTGGTACTAGCTACATCTGGGAGTATGGTACTATGTTGGACATGTTTGGTACTAGCTACATCTGGGAGTATGGTACTATGTTTGGTACTAGCTACATCTGGGAGTATGGTACTATGTTTGGTACTAGCTACATCTGGGAGTATGGTACTATGTTGGACATGTTTGGTACTAGTTACATCTGGGAGTATGGTACTATGTTTGGTACTAGCTACATCTGGGAGTATGGTACTATGTTGGACATGTTTGGTACTAGCTACATCTGGGAGTATGGTACTATGTTGGACATGTTTGGTACTAGCTACATCTGGGAGTATGGTACTATGTTTGGTACTAGCTACATCTGGGAGTATGGTACTATGTTGGACATGTTTGGTACTAGTTACATCTGGGAGTATGGTATTATGTTGGACATGTTTGGTACTAACTACATCTGGGAGTATGTTTGACACTATAATTGGGACTTTATTTGCCACTTAAATGTTATTTATTTAACCCTTATTTTACCAGGTAATTTGACTGAGAACAGATTCTCATTTACAGCAACGACTTGTGGAATAGTTACAGGGGAGAGGGGGGGTGAATGTGCCAATTTTAAACTGGGGATGATTAGGTGACCGTGATGATATGAGGGACAGATTTAGTACCTACTATTGTGCTTGTCTTTTGGCACTCTGTTTGAGACTACATTTGTTTCTAACTAGTGCTGTATTTGTCAGTGTATTTAGTGAACATTTTACTCACAACACTTTGTGGAAGACGGCCTTGAGGCTGCCAGGTATGTGCGTCTGGTCGGGGGGCAGGACACGGCGGAGAACAGGCACCACTACATGTTCATACCAGTCCTCTACGTCCAATATGTCTTCCATCCAGTCTTCCTGCTCGTCTTCCTGGGACCTGTAGTTCCCGGCCAGCTCGGCCAGAGTCCAGTTCAACACAACCTGAGTTAGAGTGGTGCTCCTGATCTCAGACAGGGGCTTCTGTGGAGGGGGAAGACAGACGGGGTTAGAGAGAGAGACAGGGGCTTCTGTGGAGGGGCTGAGAGACAGGTGAGACAGACAGGTGAGACAGACAGGGTTTAGAGACAGACAGGGTTTAGAGACAGACAGGGTTAGAGAGAGAAAGGGTTTAGAGACACACAGGGTTAGAGACAGACAGGGTTTAAAGACAGACAGGGTTTAGAGAGAGACAGGGTTAGAGAGAGACAGGGTTTAGAGACAGGGTTCAAGAGAGACAGGTGAGACAGACATGGTCAGAGACAGGCAGGGTTAGAGAGAGACAGGTGAGACAGACAGGGTCAGAGACAGACAGGGTTAGAGAGACAGGTGAGACAGACAGGGTTAGAGACAGAAAGGGTTAGAGAGAGACAGGTGAGACAGACAGTGTCAGAGACAGGAAGGGTCAGAGAGAGACAGGGATAGAGAGAGACAGGTGAGACAGACAGGGTCAGAGACAGACAGGGTCAGAGACAGACAGGGTTTAGAGACTGGGTTAGAGAGAGGCAGGGTTTGGAGACAGGGTTAGAGAGAGGCAGGTGAGACAGACAGGGTTAGAGAGAGACAGGTGAGACTGACAGGGTTAGAGGCAGACAGGGTCAGAGACAGACAGGGTTTGAGAGAGACAGGGTTAGAGAGAGACAGGTGAGACAGACAGGGTCAGAGAGAGACAGGGTTAGAGAGACAGGTGAAACAGACAGGTTTAGAGACAGACAGGGTCAGAGACAGACAGGGTTTAGAGACTGGCCTAGAGAGAGGCAGGGTTTGGAGACAGGGGTAGAGAGAGACAGGTGAGACAGACAGGGTTAGAGAGAGACAGGTGAGACAGACAGGTTTAGAGACAGACAGGGTTAGAGACAGACAGGGTTTAGAGACTGACAGGGTTAGAGGGAGACAGGTGAGACAGACATGGTTAGAGACAGACAGGGTCAGAGACAGACAGGGTTAGAGAGAGACAGGTGAGACAGACATGGTTAGAGACAGACAGGTTTAGAGACAGACATGGTTAGAGACAGACATGGTTAGAGAGAAACAGGGTTAGGGACAGACAGGGTTAGAGACAGACAGGTTTAGAGACAGACAGGGTTAGAGACAGACAGGTTTAGAGACAGACAGGGTTAGAGACAGACAGGGTTAGGGACAGACAGGGTTAGAGACAGACAGGGTTAGGGACAGACAGGGTTAGGGACAGACAGGACCTCAATGAAGGTAGTGAGGAATGGTAAAGACAGGACCTCAATAGAAGGTAGTGAGGAATGGTAAAGACAGGACATCAATAGAAGACAGTGAGGAATGGTAAAGACAGGGTCAATAGAAGGTAGTGAGGAATGGTAAAGACAGGACCTCAATAGAAGGTAGTGAGGAATGGTAAAGACAGGACCTCAATAGAAGGTAGTGAGGAATGGTAAAGACAGGACCTCAATAGAAGACAGTGAGGAATGGTAAAGACAGGACCTCAATAGAAGACAGTGAGGAATGGTAAATACAGAACCTCAATAGGAGACAGTGAGGAATGGTAAAGACAGGGTCTCAATAGAAGGTAGTGAGGAATGGTAAAGACAGGACCTCAATAGAAGGCAGTGAGGAATGGTAAAGACAGGACCTCAATAGAAGGTAGTGAGGAATGGTAAAGACAGGACCTCAATAGAAGGCAGTGAGGAATGGTAAAGACAGGACCTCAATAGAAGGCAGTGAGGAATGGTAAAGACAGGACCTCAATAGAAGGCAGTGAGGAATGGTAAATACAGAACCTCAACAGGAGACAGTGAGGAATGGTAGGGAAAAGTGTGTGTGTGTGTATGTGTGTGTGTGTGTGTGTGTGTGTGTGTGTGTGTGTGTGTGTGTGTGTGTGTGTGTGTGTGTGTGTGTGTGTGTGTGTGTGTGTGTGTGTGTGTGTGTGTGTGTTTACTTGGTGCGTGAGCGACACAAAGTCCCTGACGAAGCTTCCGAAAGGCCTGAAGACCCCCATGAACCCGTTCACCACCTGGGATTGGACAGAATCAGACAATTGTCATTTCCTCTACCTACTGACATATCACTTCTGTTTGATTATGGTTTATTAATGCTCTACTCTGGGATGCATCTCAAATGGCATCCTATTCCCTTTATAGTGCACTACTTTTGACCAGGGCCCTATGGCCAATGGCACCCTATCCCCTATATAGTGCCCTACTGTTGACCAGAACCTATAGCCCTATGTAGAACACTACTGTTGACCAGAGCCCTATAGGCCTATGTAGAACACTACTTTAGACCAGAGGCCTATAGGCCTATGTAGAACAGTACTTTAGACCAGAGCCCTATAGCCCTATGTAGAGCACTACTGTAGACCAGAGCCCTATAGCCCTATGTAGAACACTACTTTAGACCAGAGCCTATAGCCCTATGTAGAACACTACTTTAGACCAGAGCCCTATAGGCCTATGTAGAACACTACTTTAGACCAGAGCCCTATAGGCCTATGTAGAACACTACTTTGGACCAGAGCCCTATAGGCCTATGTAGAACACTACTGTAGACCAGAGCCCTATAGCCCTATGTAGAACACTACTTTAGACCAGATCCTATAGGCCTATGTAGAACACTACTGTTGACCAGAGCCCTATAGCCCTATGTAGAACACTACTTTAGACCAGAGCCCTATAGGCCTATGTAGAACACTACTTTAGACCAGATCCTATAGGCCTATGTAGAACACTACTGTAGACCAGAGCCCTATAGGCCTATGTAGAACACTACTTTAGACCAGATCCTATAGGCCTATGTAGAACACTACTTTAGACCAGAGCCCTATAGGCCTATGTAGAACACTACTTTAGACCAGAGCCCTATAGGCCTATGTAGAACACTACTTTAGACCAGAGCCCTATAGGCCTATGTAGAACACTACTTTGGACCAGAGGCCTATAGCCCTATATAGTGCACTACTGTTGACCAGATCCTATAGGCCTATGTAGAACACTACTTTAGACCAGAGGCCTATAGGCCTATGTAGAACACTACTTTAGACCAGAGCCCTATAGCCCTATGTAGAACACTACTTTAGACCAGAGCCCTATAGCCCTATGTAGAACACTACTTTAGACAAGAGCCCTATAGGCCTATGTAGAACACTACTTTAGACCAGAGCCCTATAGGCCTATGTAGAACACTACTTTAGACCAGAGCCCTATAGGCCTATGTAGAACACTACTTTAGACAAGAGCCCTATAGCCCTATGTAGAACAGTACTTTAGACCAGAGCCCTATAGGCCTATGTAGAACACTACTTTAGACCAGAGCCCTATAGCCCTATGTAGAACACTACTTTAGACCAGAGCCCTATAGGCCTATGTAGAACACTACTTTAGACCAGAGGCCTATAGCCCTATATAGTGCACTACTGTTGACCAGATCCTATAGGCCTATGTAGAACACTACTTTAGACCAGAGGCCTATAGGCCTATGTAGAACACTACTTTAGACCAGAGCCCTATAGGCCTATGTAGAACACTACTTTAGACCAGTGCCCTATAGCCCTATGTAGAACACTACTTTAGACCAGAGCCCTATAGGCCTATGTAGAACACTACTTTAGACCAGAGGCCTATAGCCCTATATAGTGCACTACTGTTGACCAGATCCTATAGGCCTATGTAGAACACTACTTTAGACCAGAGCCCTATAGGCCTATGTAGAACACTACTTTAGACCAGAGGCCTATAGCCCTATATAGTGCACTACTGTTGACCAGATCCTATAGGCCTATGTAGAACACTACTTTAGACCAGAGCCCTATAGGCCTATGTAGAACACTACTTTAGACCAGATCCTATAGGCCTACGTAGAACACCACTTTAGACCAGAGCCCTATAGGCCTATGTAGAACACTACTTTAGACCAGAGCCCTATAGCCCTATGTAGAACACTACTTTAGACCAGAGCCTATAGCCCTATGTAGAACACTACTTTAGACCAGAGCCCTATAGGCCTATGTAGAACACTACTTTAGACCAGAGCCCTATAGGCCTATGTAGAACACTACTTTGGACCAGAGCCCTATAGGCCTATGTAGAACACTACTGTAGACCAGAGCCCTATAGCCCTATGTAGAACACTACTTTAGACCAGATCCTATAGGCCTATGTAGAACACTACTGTTGACCAGAGCACTATAGCCCTATGTAGAACACTACTTTAGACCAGAGCCCTATAGGCCTATGTAGAACACTACTTTAGACCAGATCCTATAGGCCTATGTAGAACACTACTGTAGACCAGAGCCCTATAGGCCTATTTAGAACACTACTTTAGACCAGATCCTATAGGCCTATGTAGAACACTACTTTAGACCAGAGCCCTATAGGCCTATGTAGAACACTACTTTAGACCAGAGCCCTATAGGCCTATGTAGAACACTACTTTAGACCAGAGCCCTATAGGCCTATGTAGAACACTACTTTGGACCAGAGGCCTATAGCCCTATATAGTGCACTACTGTTGACCAGATCCTATAGGCCTATGTAGAACACTACTTTAGACCAGAGGCCTATAGGCCTATGTAGAACACTACTTTAGACCAGAGCCCTATAGCCCTATGTAGAACACTACTTTAGACCAGAGCCCTATAGCCCTATGTAGAACACTACTTTAGACAAGAGCCCTATAGGCCTATGTAGAACACTACTTTAGACCAGAGCCCTATAGGCCTATGTAGAACACTACTTTAGACCAGAGCCCTATAGGGCTATGTAGAACACTACTTTAGACAAGAGCCCTATAGGCCTATGTAGAACACTACTTTAGACAAGAGCCCTATAGGCCTATGTAGAACACTACTTTAGACCAGAGCCCTATAGGCCTATGTAGAACACTACTTTAGACCAGAGGCCTATAGCCCTATATAGTGCACTACTGTTGACCAGATCCTATAGGCCTATGTAGAACACTACTTTAGACCAGAGGCCTATAGGCCTATGTAGAACACTACTTTAGACCAGAGCCCTATAGGCCTATGTAGAACACTACTTTAGACCAGAGCCCTATAGCCCTATGTAGAACACTACTTTAGACCAGAGCCCTATAGGCCTATGTAGAACACTACTTTAGACCAGAGGCCTATAGCCCTATATAGTGCACTACTGTTGACCAGATCCTATAGGCCTATGTAGAACACTACTTTAGACCAGATCCTATAGGCCTATGTAGAACACTACTTTAGACCAGAGCCCTATAGGCCTATGTAGAACACTACTTTAGACCAGAGCCCTATAGGCCTATGTAGAACACTACTTTAGACCAGAGCCCTATAGGCCTATGTAGAACACTACTTTGGACCAGAGGCCTATAGCCCTATATAGTGCACTACTGTTGACCAGATCCTATAGGCCTATGTAGAACACTACTTTAGACCAGAGGCCTATAGGCCTATGTAGAACACTACTTTAGACCAGAGCCCTATAGCCCTATGTAGAACACTACTTTAGACCAGAGCCCTATAGCCCTATGTAGAACACTACTTTAGACAAGAGCCCTATAGGCCTATGTAGAACACTACTTTAGACCAGAGCCCTATAGGCCTATGTAGAACACTACTTTAGACCAGAGCCCTATAGGCCTATGTAGAACACTACTTTAGACAAGAGCCCTATAGCCCTATGTAGAACAGTACTTTAGACCAGAGCCCTATAGGCCTATGTAGAACACTACTTTAGACCAGAGCCCTATAGCCCTATGTAGAACACTACTTTAGACCAGAGCCCTATAGGCCTATGTAGAACACTACTTTAGACCAGAGGCCTATAGCCCTATATAGTGCACTACTGTTGACCAGATCCTATAGGCCTATGTAGAACACTACTTTAGACCAGAGCCCTATAGGCCTATGTAGAACACTACTTTAGACCAGATCCTATAGGCCTATGTAGAACACTACTGTAGACCAGAGCCCTATAGGCCTATGTAGAACACTACTTTAGACCAGATCCTATAGGCCTATGTAGAACACTACTTTAGACCAGAGCCCTATAGGCCTATGTAGAACACTACTTTAGACCAGAGCCCTATAGGCCTATGTAGAACACTACTTTAGACCAGAGCCCTATAGGCCTATGTAGAACACTACTTTGGACCAGAGGCCTATAGCCCTATATAGTGCACTACTGTTGACCAGATCCTATAGGCCTATGTAGAACACTACTTTAGACCAGAGGCCTATAGGCCTATGTAGAACACTACTTTAGACCAGAGCCCTATAGCCCTATGTAGAACACTACTTTAGACCAGAGCCCTATAGCCCTATGTAGAACACTACTTTAGACAAGAGCCCTATAGGCCTATGTAGAACACTACTTTAGACCAGAGCCCTATAGGCCTATGTAGAACACTACTTTAGACCAGAGCCCTATAGGCCTATGTAGAACACTACTTTAGACAAGAGCCCTATAGGCCTATGTAGAACACTACTTTAGACAAGAGCCCTATAGGCCTATGTAGAACACTACTTTAGACCAGAGCCCTATAGGCCTATGTAGAACACTACTTTAGACCAGAGGCCTATAGCCCTATATAGTGCACTACTGTTGACCAGATCCTATAGGCCTATGTAGAACACTACTTTAGACCAGAGGCCTATAGGCCTATGTAGAACACTACTTTAGACCAGAGCCCTATAGGCCTATGTAGAACACTACTTTAGACCAGAGCCCTATAGCCCTATGTAGAACACTACTTTAGACCAGAGCCCTATAGGCCTATGTAGAACACTACTTTAGACCAGAGGCCTATAGCCCTATATAGTGCACTACTGTTGACCAGATCCTATAGGCCTATGTAGAACACTACTTTAGACCAGATCCTATAGGCCTATGTAGAACACTACTTTAGACCAGAGCCCTATAGGCCTATGTAGAACACTACTTTAGACCAGAGCCCTATAGGCCTATGTAGAACACTACTTTAGACCAGAGCCCTATAGGCCTATGTAGAACACTACTTTGGACCAGAGGCCTATAGCCCTATATAGTGCACTACTGTTGACCAGATCCTATAGGCCTATGTAGAACACTACTTTAGACCAGAGGCCTATGTAGAACACTACTTTAGACCAGAGGCCTATAGGCCTATGTAGAACACTACTTTAGACCAGAGCCCTATAGCCCTATGTAGAACACTACTTTAGACCAGAGCCCTATAGCCCTATGTAGAACACTACTTTAGACAAGAGCCCTATAGGCCTATGTAGAACACTACTTTAGACCAGAGCCCTATAGGCCTATGTAGAACACTACTTTAGACCAGAGCCCTATAGGCCTATGTAGAACACTACTTTAGACAAGAGCCCTATAGCCCTATGTAGAACAGTACTTTAGACCAGAGCCCTATAGGCCTATGTAGAACACTACTTTAGACCAGAGCCCTATAGCCCTATGTAGAACACTACTTTAGACCAGAGCCCTATAGGCCTATGTAGAACACTACTTTAGACCAGAGGCCTATAGCCCTATATAGTGCACTACTGTTGACCAGATCCTATAGGCCTATGTAGAACACTACTTTAGACCAGAGGCCTATAGGCCTATGTAGAACACTACTTTAGACCAGAGCCCTATAGGCCTATGTAGAACACTACTTTAGACCAGTGCCCTATAGCCCTATGTAGAACACTACTTTAGACCAGAGCCCTATAGGCCTATGTAGAACACTACTTTAGACCAGAGGCCTATAGCCCTATATAGTGCACTACTGTTGACCAGATCCTATAGGCCTATGTAGAACACTACTTTAGACCAGAGCCCTATAGGCCTATGTAGAACACTACTTTAGACCAGAGGCCTATAGCCCTATATAGTGCACTACTGTTGACCAGATCCTATAGGCCTATGTAGAACACTACTTTAGACCAGAGCCCTATAGGCCTATGTAGAACACTACTTTAGACCAGATCCTATAGGCCTACGTAGAACACCACTTTAGACCAGAGCCCTATAGGCCTATGTAGAACACTACTTTAGACCAGAGCCCTATAGCCCTATGTAGAACACTACTTTAGACCAGAGCCTATAGCCCTATGTAGAACACTACTTTAGACCAGAGCCCTATAGGCCTATGTAGAACACTACTTTAGACCAGAGCCCTATAGGCCTATGTAGAACACTACTTTGGACCAGAGCCCTATAGGCCTATGTAGAACACTACTGTAGACCAGAGCCCTATAGCCCTATGTAGAACACTACTTTAGACCAGATCCTATAGGCCTATGTAGAACACTACTGTTGACCAGAGCACTATAGCCCTATGTAGAACACTACTTTAGACCAGAGCCCTATAGGCCTATGTAGAACACTACTTTAGACCAGATCCTATAGGCCTATGTAGAACACTACTGTAGACCAGAGCCCTATAGGCCTATGTAGAACACTACTTTAGACCAGATCCTATAGGCCTATGTAGAACACTACTTTAGACCAGAGCCCTATAGGCCTATGTAGAACACTACTTTAGACCAGAGCCCTATAGGCCTATGTAGAACACTACTTTAGACCAGAGCCCTATAGGCCTATGTAGAACACTACTTTAGACCAGAGGCCTATAGCCCTATATAGTGCACTACTGTTGACCAGATCCTATAGGCCTATGTAGAACACTACTTTAGACCAGAGGCCTATAGGCCTATGTAGAACACTACTTTAGACCAGAGCCCTATAGCCCTATGTAGAACACTACTTTAGACCAGAGCCCTATAGCCCTATGTAGAACACTACTTTAGACAAGAGCCCTATAGGCCTATGTAGAACACTACTTTAGACCAGAGCCCTATAGGCCTATGTAGAACACTACTTTAGACCAGAGCCCTATAGGCCTATGTAGAACACTACTTTAGACAAGAGCCCTATAGGCCTATGTAGAACACTACTTTAGACAAGAGCCCTATAGGCCTATGTAGAACACTACTTTAGACCAGAGCCCTATAGGCCTATGTAGAACACTACTTTAGACCAGAGGCCTATAGCCCTATATAGTGCACTACTGTTGACCAGATCCTATAGGCCTATGTAGAACACTACTTTAGACCAGAGGCCTATAGGCCTATGTAGAACACTACTTTAGACCAGAGCCCTATAGCCCTATGTAGAACACTACTTTAGACCAGAGCCCTATAGGCCTATGTAGAACACTACTTTAGACCAGAGGCCTATAGCCCTATATAGTGCACTACTGTTGACCAGATCCTATAGGCCTATGTAGAACACTACTTTAGACCAGAGCCCTATAGGCCTATGTAGAACACTACTTTAGACCAGATCCTATAGGCCTACGTAGAACACTACTTTAGACCAGAGCCCTATAGGCCTATGTAGAACACTACTTTAGACCAGAGCCCTATAGGCCTATGTAGAACACTACTTTAGACCAGATCCTATAGGCCTATGTAGAACACTACTGTAGACCAGATCCTATAGGCCTATGTAGAACACTACTTTAGACCAGAGGCCTATAGCCCTATGTAGAACACTACTGTTGACCAGAGCCCTATAGCCCTATATAGTGCACTACTGTTGACCAGATCCTATAGGCCTATGTAGAACACTACTTTAGACCAGAGCCCTATAGGCCTATGTAGAACACTACTTTAGACCAGAGCCCTATAGGCCTATGTAGAACACTACTTTAGACCAGAGCCCTATAGCCCTATGTAGAACACTACTTTAGACCAGAGCCCTATAGGCCTATGTAGAACACTACTTTAGACCAGAGCCCTATAGCCCTATGTAGAACACTACTTTAGACCAGATCCTATAGGCCTATGTAGAACACTACTGTTGACCAGAGCCCTATAGCCCTATGTAGAACACTACTGTTGACCAGAGCCCTATAGCCCTATATAGTGCACTACTGTTGACCAGATCCTATAGGCCTATGTAGAACACTACTTTAGACCAGAGCCCTATAGGCCTATGTAGAACACTACTTTAGACCAGAGCCCTATAGGCCTATGTAGAACACTACTTTAGACCAGAGCCCTATAGCCCTATGTAGAACACTACTTTAGACCAGAGCCCTATAGGCCTATGTAGAACACTACTTTAGACCAGAGCCCTATAGCCCTATGTAGAACACTACTTTAGACCAGATCCTATAGGCCTATGAAGAACACTATTGTTGACCAGAGCCCTATAGCCCTATGTAGAACACTACTTTAGACCAGAGCCCTATAGGCCTATGTAGAACACTACTTTAGACCAGATCCTATAGGCCTATGTAGAACACTACTGTAGACCAGAGCCCTATAGGCCTATGTAGAACACTACTTTAGACCAGAGCCCTATAGGCCTATGTAGAACACTACTTTAGACCAGAGCCCTATAGGCCTATGTAGAACACTACTTTAGACCAGAGGCCTATAGCCCTATATAGTGCACTACTGTTGACCAGATCCTATAGGCCTATGTAGAACACTACTTTAGACCAGAGGCCTATAGGCCTACGTAGAACACTACTTTAGACCAGAGCCCTATAGCCCTATGTAGAACACTACTTTAGACCAGAGCCCTATAGGCCTATGTAGAACACTACTTTAGACCAGAGCCCTATAGGCCTATGTAGAACACTACTTTAGACAAGAGCCCTATAGCCCTATGTAGAACAGTACTTTAGACCAGAGCCCTATAGGCCTATGTAGAACACTACTTTAGACCAGAGCCCTATAGCCCTATGTAGAACACTACTTTAGACCAGAGCCCTATAGGCCTATGTAGAACACTACTTTAGACCAGAGCCCTATAGCCCTATGTAGAGCACTACTGTTGACCAGATCCTATAGGCCTATGTAGAACACTACTTTAGACCAGAGCCCTATAGGCCTATGTAGAACACTACTTTAGACCAGAGCCCTATAGGCCTATGTAGAACACTACTTTAGACCAGAGCCCTATAGCCCTATGTAGAACACTACTTTAGACCAGAGCCCTATAGCCCTATGTAGAACACTACTTTAGACCAGATCCTATAGGCCTATGTAGAACACTACTGTTGACCAGAGCCCTATAGCCCTATGTAGAACACTACTTTAGACCAGAGCCCTATAGGCCTATGTAGAACACTACTTTAGACCAGATCCTATAGGCCTATGTAGAACACTACTGTTGACCAGATCCTATAGGCCTATGTAGAACACTACTTTAGACAAGAGCCCTATAGGCCTATGTAGAACACTACTTTAGACCAGAGCCCTATAGGCCTATGTAGAACACTACTTTAGACCAGAGCCCTATAGGCCTATGTAGAACACTACTTTAGACAAGAACCCTATAGCCCTATGTAGAACAGTACTTTAGACCAGAGCCCTATAGGCCTATGTAGAACACTACTTTAGACCAGAGCCCTATAGGCCTATGTAGAACACTACTTTAGACCAGAGCCCTATAGGCCTATGTAGAACACTACTTTAGACTAGAGGCCTATAGCCCTATGTAGAGCACTACTGTAGACCAGAGCCCTATAGCCCTATGTAGAACACTACTTTAGACAAGAGCCCTATAGGCCTATGTAGAACACTACTTTAGACCAGAGCCCTATAGGCCTATGTAGAACACTACTTTAGACCAGAGCCCTATAGGCCTATGTAGAACACTACTTTAGACCAGATCCTATAGGCCTATGTAGAACACTACTTTAGACCAGAGCCCTATAGGCCTATGTAGAACACTACTTTAGACAAGAACCCTATAGCCCTATGTAGAACAGTACTTTAGACCAGAGCCCTATAGGCCTATGTAGAACACTACTTTAGACCAGAGCCCTATAGCCCTATGTAGAACACTACTTTAGACCAGAGCCCTATAGGCCTATGTAGAACACTACTTTAGACCAGAGGCCTATAGCCCTATATAGTGCACTACTGTTGACCAGATCCTATAGGCCTATGTAGAACACTACTTTAGACCAGATCCTATTGGCCTATGTAGAACACTACTTTAGACCAGATCCTATAGGCCTATATAGTGCACTACTGTTGACCAGAGCCCTATAGCCCTATGTAGAACACAACTGTAGACCAGAGCCCTATAGCCCTATGTAGAACACTACTTTAGACCAGAGCCTATAGGCCTATGTAGAACACTACTTTAGACCAGAGCCCTATAGCCCTATATAGTGCACTACTGTTGACCAGATCCTATAGGCCTATGTAGAACACTACTTTAGACCAGAGCCCTATAGCCCTATGTAGAACACTACTGTTGACCAGAGCCCTATAGCCCTATGTAGAACACTACTGTTGACCAGAGGCCTATAGCCCTATATAGTGCACTACTGTTGACCAGATCCTATAGGCCTATGTAGAATACTACTTTAGACCAGAGGCCTATAGCCCTATGTAGAACACTACTTTAGACCAGAGCCTATTGGCCTATGTAGAACTCTACTTTAGACCAGATCCTATAGGCCTATATAGTGCACTACTGTTGACCAGAGCCCTATAGCCCTATGTAGAACAGTACTTTAGACCAGATCCTATAGGCCTATATAGTGCACTACTGTTGACCAGAGCCTATGGGCCTATGTAGAACACTACTGTAGACCAGAGCCCTATAGGCCTATATAGAACACTACTTTAGACCAGAGCCCTATAGCCCTATGTAGAACACTACTTTAGACCAGAGCCCTATAGCCCTATATAGTGCACTACTGTTGACCAGAGCCTATGGGCCTATGTAGAACACTACTTTAGACCAGATACTATAGGCCTATGTAGGGAATAAGGTCCCATTTTGAACACAAGACTTACCTCTCGAAGGCTCTCCTGGGGTGAGGGGGGTCGGGGTGAGTATTGTTCGCCCGACGTGGGTCTGGGTGGGTACGCGGGGGTGTAGGAGGACGGGGGGCGGGTGGGGCTCCCAGGTGGGGTCCAGGTGAAGTTCTCCACGGTGGGGTGGACCTCTGTCATCAGGGTGTGGAACACCAGACTCAGGGTTCCATTCTCCAGTCCCTCCACCTCCGGATGCAACAACAGCTCTGCCTTCTGCTCCGGAGTTAACAGGTGTAGCACCTCCAGCTATGGAGACACAGACCAGTATGTTTCAGTGTGACAGAGAGAGACCAGCGGTATGTTTCAGTGTGAGACAGAGAGACCAGCAGTATGTTTCAGTGAGAGACCACCAGTATGTTTCAGTGAGAGACAGTGAGAGACCAGCAGTATGTTTCAGTGAGAGACAGTGAGAGACCACCAGTATGTTTCAGTGAGAGACAGTGAGAGACCACCAGTATGTTTCAGTGAGAGACAGTGAGAGACCAGCAGTATGTTTCAGTGAGAGACAGAGAGAGACCACCAGTATGTTTCAGTGAGAGACCACCAGTATGTTTCAGTGAGAGACAGTGAGAGACCAGCAGTATGTTTCAGTGAGAGACAGTGAGAGACCACCAGTATGTTTCAGTGAGAGACAGTGAGAGACCACTAGTATGTTTCAGTGAGAGACAGAGAGAGAGACCACCAGTATGTTTCAGTGAGAGACAGAGAGAGACCAGCAGTATGTTTCAGTGAGAGACAGAGAGAGACCACCAGTATGTTTCAGTGAGAGACAGAGAGAGACCACCAGTATGTTTCAGTGAGAGACAGAGAGAGACCACCAGTATGTTTCAGTGAGAGACAGAGAGAGACACCAGTATATTTCAGTGAGAGACAGTGAGAGACCACCAGTATGTTTCAGTGTGAGACAGTGAGAGACCACCAGTATGTTTCAGTGAGAGACAGTGAGACACCAGCAGTATGTTTCAGTGAGAGACAGTGAGACACCAGCAGTATGTTTCAGTGAGAGACAGTGAGAGACCAGCAGTATGTTTCAGTGAGAGACAGTGAGACACCAGCAGTATGTTTCAGTGAGAGACAGTGAGAGACCACCAGTATGTTTCAGTGAGAGACAGTGAGAGACCACTAGTATGTTTCAGTGAGTGACAGAGAGAGACCACCAGTATGTTTCAGTGAGTGACAGAGAGAGACACCAGCAGTATGTTTCAGTGAGAGACAGTGAGACACCAGCAGTATGTTTCAGTGAGAGACAGTGAGACACCACCAGTATGTTTCAGTGAGCGACAGAGAGACACCACCAGTATGTTTCAGTGGTCTTGGTTTGCTGTCTTTTTGGATTCTCTTTTTTGGTTTTACTTCATTGCTATGATTGCTTACAGTGTTACTTGGTTGAAGCATGTTAAAGAGAGAGAGAGAGAGAGAGAGAGAGAGAGAGAGGAAAATACATAGCCCCAGGACCGCAACACAATTAGACAATTAGACACAATTTGACCCAACCAAATCATGAGAAAACAAAAAGATAATTACTTGACACATTGGAAAGAATTAACAAAAGAACAGAGCAAACTAGAATGCTATTTGGCCCTAAACGGAGAGTACACACACTAAACGGAGAGTACTGACCCAAACTTAAGGACAGCTTTGACTATGTACAGACTCAGTGAGTATGGCCTTGCTATTGAAAAAGGCCACCGTAGGCAGACCTGGCTCTCAAGAGAAGACAGGCTATGTGCACACAGCCCACAAAATGAGGTGGAAACTTCCTAACCTCCTGCCAAATGTATAACCATATTAGAGACACATATTTCCCTCAGATTACACAGACCCACAAATAATTAGAAAACAAACCCGATTTTGATAAACTCCCATATCTACTGGGTGAAATACCACAGTGTGCATCACAGCAGCAAGATTTGTGACCTGTTGCCACAAGAAAAGGGCAACCAGTGAAGAACAAACACCATTGTAAATACAACCCATATTTATGCTTATTTATTTTCCCTTTTGTACTTTAACCATTTGTACATCGTTACCACACTGTATATATACATATTATGATATTTGTAATGTCTTTATTCTTTTGAAACTTCTGTGAGTGTAATGTTTACTGTTCATTTTTATTGTTTATTTCACTTTTTATTATCTACCTCACATGCCTTGGCAATGTTAACATATATTTCCCATGCCAATAAAGCCCTTGAATTGAATTGAATTGAGAGAGAGAGATAGAGAGAGAGAGAGAGAGAGAGAGAGAGAGAGAGAGAGAGAGGATAGAGAGAGAGAGGATAGAGGGAGGATATATATATATATAGAGAGAGAGAGATGAGAGGATAAAGAGAGAGAGAGAGAGAGAGAGAGAGAGAGAGAGAGAGAGAGAGAGAGAGAGAGAGAGAGAGACAGAGAGAGCGAGAGAGAGAGAGGATAGAGAGAGAGAGGGGCGATAGAGAGAGAGAGATGGGGATAGAGAGAGAGAGAGAGACAGCGAGAGGGAGAGAGAGAGAGAGAGAGAAACAGAGAGAGGGGTATAGAGAGAGAGAGGGGATAGAGAGACAGAGAGAGGGGTATAGAGAGAGAGAGGGGATAGAGAGACAGAGAGAGGGAGAAAGAAAGAAAGAGGATAGAGAGAGAGACAGAGAGAGCGAGAGAGAGAGAGAGAGAGAGAAACAGAGAGAGGGGTATAGAGAGAGAGAGGGGGGATAGAGAGACAGAGAGAGGGAGAAAGAAAGAAAGAGGATAGAGAGAGCGAGAGAGAGAGAGAGAGAAAGAAAGAGGATAGAGATATGGATCACAACTTTATAAGACGAAGGTCCCTTAGAATGATGATGATGAGAGGGAGGAGAGATAGAAGGAGGAAAGGTAGATGGAGGAGAATAAATAAAGCTAGAGAGCAAGAGATCGTGAGCCGAGTCAACGGTTCCTCAGTAGTGTAACTCACCCCACTAAAGACCATGTTGAGGGCTGTGAAGTCCCTCATACGAGCGACGGCTTTAAACGAGCCAAAGTTCCTGATCAGCCAGTCCTCACTGTTCTCCCCTGGCCTCACACAGCCTGCACACAGAGAAGAGTTATGAGCTGTTGGGGGCACTGTTATGTCATGTCAAAAGGGTTTCTGGGTTGGTCGATGACCTTTCCAGCCCTTCTCTTGGTCTAGGACACCTGGTTCTCCTAATCAGCTGGACCAGGTGAGTTTGTGTTGGTCTGGACCTCTCCTAATCAGCTGGACCAGGTGTGTTTGTGTTGGACCTCTCCTAATCAGCTGGACCAGGTGTGTTTGTGTTGGTCTGGACCTCTCCTAATCAGCTGGACCAGGTGTGTTTGTGTTGGACCTCTCCTAATCAGCTGAACCAGGTGTGTTTGTGTTGGACCTCTCCTAATCAGCTGGACCAGGTGTGTTTGTGTTGGACCTCTCCTAATCAGCTGGACCAGGTGTGTTTGTGTTGGTCTGGACCTCTCCTAATCAGCTGAACCAGGTGTGTTTGTGTTGGACCTCTCCTAATCAGCTGGACCAGGTGTGTTTGTGTTGGATCTCTCCTAATCAGCTGGACCAGGTGTGTTTGTGTTGGTCTGGACCTCTCCTAATCAGCTGGACCAGGTGTGTTTGTGTTGGACCTCTCCTAATCAGCGGAACCAGGTGTGTTTGTGTTGGACCTCTCCTAATCAGCTGGACCAGGTGTGTTTGTGTTGGACCTCTCCTAATCAGCTGGACCAGGTGTGTTTGTGTTGGACCTCTCCTAATCAGCTGGACCAGGTGTGTTTGTGTTGGACTGGACCTCTCCTAATCAGCTGGACCAGGTGTGTTTGTGTTGGACTGGACCTCTCCTAATCAGCTGGACCAGGTGTGTTTGTGTTGGTCTGGACCTCTCCTAATCAGCTGGACCAGGTGTGTTTGTGTTGGACTGGACCTCTCCTAATCAGCTGGACCAGGTGTGTTTGTGTTGGACTGGACCTCTCCTAATCAGCTGGACCAGGTGTGTTTGTGTTGGACCTCTCCTAATCAGCTGGACCAGGTGTGTTTGTGTTGGACCTCTCCTAATCAGCTGAACCAGGTGTGTTTGTGTTGGACTGGACCTCTCCTAATCAGCTGGACCAGGTGTGTTTGTGTTGGACCTCTCCTAATCAGCTGGACCAGGTGTGTTTGTGTTGGACTGGAGCAAAAGCCTGCACACCCAGTAGCTCTCCAGGAGTAATGCTGTCCACCCCTGGGTTATGTTTGAGCCTTATACCGGCTGCTCAGAGAGGAAGGGCTACCTAAAGAACTGTTATGAACATGTTATGAGCTGTCACTGGTAGTTATGTCATGTTATAAAGGTGTTAAATTGTACCTGCTCTCTCCCCGGACAGGAAGGGGTACATGAAGAACGTATAGATCCACCTCTGTCTGACCGGATCCATCTCTGAGAAATGATCACTCAACTCCTCCACCCTGGAGACAGAGAGAGAATAGGGGATGGAGAAGAATGGAGGGAGAGAGGGAGAGAGAGAGAGAAGAAGGAGGATGGATAGAGGGAGAAGGTGAGAGAGTCAGAGATAGAGAGAGAGAGGAAGGAGAGAGAGAGAGAGGGAGGGAGAGAGGAAGGAGGATGGATAGAGGAAGATGTTGAGAGAGTCAGAAATAGAGAGGAAGGAAGGAAGGAAGGAAGGAAGGAAGGAAGGAAGGAAGGAAGGAAGGAAGGAAGGAAGGAAGGAAGGAAGGAAGGAAGGAAGGAAGGAAGGAAGGAAGGAAGGAAGGAAGGGGGATGGAGGGGAAGGGAGCCAGAGAGAGAGAGAGAGAGAGAGAAATAGAGAATGTTGAGATTGTCATGACATGCAATCAGCAGCAGGTGTCTCAGTAGACAGTGTAGAGAGGGGATTCCCTCTGTGTCTGTCCAGTCCTTTATAACTAGTCTATGGTAACTTTGAATGATTTTATAAGGATTAGGATTATACAGTTGTAGGTTAGGAAGACATGACCTAACATCAGATAAAGGAAGAGCAGGGCTGAGATGTCAACTACAACATGCAGGGTTTCCTCACTACTGTAATACATGGTCTGGTAGGTGATATTATATTGTATATAGTAATGTTAATACATGGTCTGGTAGGTGATATTATATTGTATATAGTAATGTTAATACATGGTCTGGTAGGTGATGTTATATTATATATAGTAATGTTAATACATGGTCTGGTAGGTGATATTATATTATATATAGTAATGTTAATACATGGTCTGGTAGGTGATATTATATTATATATAGTAATGTTAATACATGGTCTGGTAGGTGATGTTATATTATATATAGTAATGTTAATACATGGTCTGGTAGGTGATATTATATTGTATATAGTAATGTTAATACATGGTCTGGTAGGTGATGTTATATTATATATAGTAATGTTAATACATGGTCTGGTAGGTGATATTATATTATATATAGTAATGTTAATACATGGTCTGGTAGGTGATATTATATTATATATAGTAATGTTAATACATGGTCTGGTAGGTGATATTATATTGTATATAGTAATGTTAATACATGGTCTGGTAGGTGATATTATATTATATATAGTAATGTTAATACATGGTCTGGTAGGTGATATTATATTATATATAGTAATGTTAATACATGGTCTGGTAGGTGATATTATATTATATATAGTAATGTTAATACATGGTCTGGTAGGTGATATTATATTGTATATAGTAATGTTAATACATGGTCTGGTAGGTGATATTATATTGTATATAGTAATGTTAATACATGGTCTGGTAGGTGATATTATATTGTATATAGTAATGTTAATACATGGTCTGGTAGGTGATATTATATTATATATAGTAATGTTAATACATGGTCTGGTAGGTGATATTATATTATATATAGTAATGTTAATACATGGTCTGGTAGGTGATATTATATATTAATGTTAACATGGTCTGGTAGGTGATATTGTATTATATATAGTAATGTTAATACATGGTCTGGTAGGTGATATTATATTGTATATAGTAATGTTAATACATGGTCTGGTAGGTGATATTATATTATATATAGTAATGTTAATACATGGTCTGGTAGGTGATATTGTATTATAACATGGTCTGGTAGGTGATATTATATTATATATAGTAATGTAATACATGGTCTGGTAGGTGATATTATATTATATATAGTAATGTTAATACATGGTCTGGTAGGTGATATTATATTATATATAGTAATGTTAATACATGGTCTGGTAGGTGATATTATATTGTATATAGTAATGTTAATACATGGTCTGGTAGGTGATATTATATTGTATATAGTAATGTTAATACATGGTCTGGTAGGTGATATTATATTATATATAGTAATGTTAATACATGGTCTGGTAGGTGATATTATATTATATATAGTAATGTTAATACATGGTCTGGTAGGTGATGTTATATTATATATAGTAATGTTAATACATGGTCTGGTAGGTGATATTATATTGTATATAGTAATGTTAATACATGGTCTGGTAGGTGATATTATATTATATATAGTAATGTTAATACATGGTCTGGTAGGTGATATTATATTGTATATAGTAATGTTAATACATGGTCTGGTAGGTGATATTATATTATATATAGTAATGTTAATACATGGTCTGGTAGGTGATATTATATTATATATAGTAATGTTAATACATGGTCTGGTAGGTGATGTTATATTATATATAGTAATGTTAATACATGGTCTGGTAGGTGATATTATATTGTATATAGTAATGTTAATACATGGTCTGGTAGGTGATATTATATTATATATAGTAATGTTAATACATGGTCTGGTAGGTGATGTTATATTATATATAGTAATGTTAATACATGGTCTGGTAGGTGATGTTATATTATATATAGTAATGTTAATACATGGTCTGGTAGGTGTTGCAGCTGAAGTTCTTGTTGCTGAGGCAGGACAGGAACCCTCTGGAGATGCTGGAGAGGAGTGGTTTCAGCTTCACCTCCATCCACACCTTTATCAGGTCCTCATCTTGGTAGGCTTCTGCCTCTGGGTTCACACTGATACCCAGCTCTAGTCCGAACACTGGGGTCTGGGATAGACTGGATCTCTGGAGAGGGGGAGACAGGGGTTATGGTTACACTGATACCCAGCTCTAGTCCGAACACTGGGGTCTGGGATAGACTGGATCTCTGGAGAGGGGGAGACAGGGGTTATGGTTACACTGATACCCAGCTCTAGTCCTAACACTGGGGTCTGGGATAGACTGGATCTCTGGAGAAGGTGGAGACAGGGGTTAAGGTTACGCTGATACCCAGCTCTAGTCCGAACACTGGGGTCTGGGATAGACTGGATCTCTGGAGAGGGGGAGACAGGGGTTAGGGTTACACTGATACCCAGCTCTAGTCCTAACACTGGGTCTGGGATAGACTGGATCTCTGGAGAAGGGGAGACAGGGGTTAGGGTTACACTGATACCCACCTCTAGTCCTAACAGATGAGAGTGATGAGAGTTTGGTCCAGTCAGACTTGGGAGAAGTGCAGGCTCAATAAAACATGATATTGACAGAGATGGCTGACTAAGCATAATTTTCTACTGTACTTGTTAAGTAAAGCCACTCTTAGTAGCAGTGACTTGGCATTTTGTGAGCCTCACCACCATGTTGTGTTTCATAACCATGCATACGTTTCTTTACACCCTCAGGTGAAACCTGGAATAACAACGTGACGACGGGACCTATCACATGCCTGATGAATCACAGCACAACCACAGGCCCAACGACATCCTACCAACTGAACCAACCCTTGTTTTCACAATCAACGTCATGACGGTTAAAAGGTTAGTCCCTGTTTATTCAGATCTGATCCCATAGCAGTTGTCCATTATGGGAAGGACAAGCCGTGAAGTCCATATACGCTTCACATCACTCTGCACTTCTTCCCATCTGTCACTTCCATTATGTCTGTCACTGAGGAATGGCGCCCGAAAGCATTCCGCTGACGGAATGTTCAGATCCGTTCTGAAGTTCTCGACCCGTGCCAACATTCCATCACATAAGGCCAAGTTTTTTTCAAGTTTGGAAGGAGTGTGCGATTGGTATGCTGACTGCAGGAATGTCCACTAGAACTGTTGCTAGAGAATTGCATGTTAAAACTTCTCTACCGTAACCCACATTCCATCGTTGTTGTAGAGAAAACTCATTCTGATTGGCTGGGCCTGGCTCCCCAGTGGGTGGGACTATGCCCTCCCAGGCCCAACCATAGCTACACCTCTGCCCAGTCATGTGAAATCCATAGATTAGGGCCTAATGCATTTATTTCAATTGATTTAAAATCCTTATGTGAACTGTAACTCAGTCAAATCAATGGTGCATGTTGCGTTTTAAATTTTAGTTCGGTACATTTGAAAGGTTTCAGATAGTATTTGAATCCAGATCTGGCGATGTATCAAACTACCATGAAGGAGTAGACATCCAGGGCAGCGTCGATGGTGTCCTTCAGGTTCTGCAGGTGGTCTCTCCCTGTGTCTGTAGCTGGCAGACCCACACACTGGAGGAAGTTAGCGGTAGGACCATCCGCCTGGGGACAATAACAGATACATCATGACTTCCTGCTACATCCTACGATATCTGCATCAGTTAGATTGTTGGTAGTTTCCTGCTACATCCTACTATATCTGCATCAGTGAGATTGTTGGTAGTTTCCTGCTACATCCTACTATATCTGCATCAGTTACATTTACATTTACGTCATTTAGCAGACGCTCTTATCCAGAGCGACTTACAGTAGAGTGCATACATTTTATTACATTTTACATACTGAGACAAGGATATCCCTACCGGCCAAACCCTCCCTAACCCGGACGACGCTATGCCAATTGTGCGTCGCCCCACGGACCTCCCGGTTGCGACCGCCTGCGACAGAGCCTGGGCGTGAACCCAGCCCAGCCTGGGCGCGAACCCAGAGACTCTGGTGGCGCGGTGCCCTTGACCACTGCGCCACCCGGGAACTACAGTTAGATTGTTGGTAGTTTCCTATTATATCAGGTAATGATTTCCTAGGACACCAGTTTAATTGTTGCTATGTACAGTATCACGTGATGCAGCTAAAGACATATCCTATAGTCTATAGTCTCTAACACACCTGATTCATCTGATGGTGGATTACTATTGGTTGAACTTTATAAACATGGTATGTATCCCAAATGGCATCCTAATTCCCTATATAGTGCATCATTTTTGACCAGTAGTGCACTAAATAGGGAATAGGGTCCTATTTGGGACATATCGTTTCCTCAGAGACTAACATGAGAGAGGTGTTTGACCCTCTGTCCACACAATGGGTATCAATGGGGAAATTACACGTTCAAAGAATGACACACACGTGTCGATGTACAGCTACTGAGACTTACACAATGTCAAACCTGTTTAGATTCTACTGAATCACTCTGACCTTGTTAGACATGTTTTTATGAAAGAGAGACAGAGGGATGGAGGGAGTGTTAAGAGAGAGAGGAAGGGAGAGATAGAGAGGTGGGGGATATATATATATATAGAGAGAGAGAGAGAGTAGAGGGAGAGAGAGAGAGACAGAGGGGTAGAGGGATGGAAAGGGATGGGATGGAAAGAGAGAGGGAGAGAGAGAGGGGGGGGTGAAGGGAGAGAGAGAGAGGGATGGAGAAAGGGAAAGAGAGAGAGGGAGGGAGAGAGAGAGAGAGAGAGAGAGAGATTGAGAGGGAGGGAGGGAGGGAGGGAGGGAGGGAGGGAGGGAGGGAGGGAGAGAGGTGTGGGGCAGACAGAGAGAGAGGGAGAGGTGGGGGGGCAGACAGAAAGAGAGAGAGAGAGAGGGGGGTGGAGGGTGAGGGAGAGGTTGAATGCTAGCACTCACCTGAGTACACAGTTCTTGCGTAAGGCAGGTCTCATTTCTTTAAGTTTCCATCAGCAGGGCAGGTGAAGCATTAAGAGACAAAAGAAAACATCAGAAAAATTCTTTACATATTTCAGCTGCCTAACTATAGGAGAAGAATCATGAGGACACAGAGAACCTTCTAGAGTTCTAAAGTTACGCCAAAGAATCCTCAAAGAATCTTTAGCTGATGTGATTGTTTAGTTTGACATGTAAACGTTTAATACATGGGTTTAGTTTGACATGTAAATGTGATATTGTTTTTGTTATAGGCCTCATTCTGGACTGGAATGTGGCTCAGATGACAATGACTTACCGTTGTGCATCTGATGTTCCTGTGGGAAGACAGTGACATTATTTATTGGTTTAATTATTTCATGTGTTTATTTCATTTCTTTAATCTGAGAAACAAGTGATTGATTGTGGGCAATGAATAAAAACTTGAATTCTTCCAATTCATTTGACAGTACTACTAACGGTTATTCTGTCACTCTCTCACTCTCTGTCACTCTCTCACTTATTCTCTCACTCTCTCTCTCTCTGTCACTCTCTCACGTATTCTCTCATTCTCTCTCTCTGCTACTACCAGAGGAATACATGTATAAATGTCAATACAAATATCCAGGTTTTCTATGTAATAAAAAGTTACAGCATCCATTAAAATGTAATTATAACCTGTAATTATAATTATAACCTATAACCCTACAGTGTACCTGCTCTCTACTCTACTGTACTCTACTATACAGTACTGTCTACTGTACTATACTATGATTTACTGTCTACTGTGCTACACTATACAGTACTTTACTATGCTGTACTGTCTACTGAACTATACTATACTGTATTATACGGTACTCTACTATACTGTACTCTACTGCACTATACTATACTGTACTGTGCCCTACTGTCTACTGTATTCTACTGTACTATACTGTACTCACCCATCAGCAGTCTGACTGAATTACTCTACTGTACTGTACTCTACTGTCTACTGTATTCTACTGTACTATACTGTACTCTACTATACTGTACTGTACTCTACTGTCTACTGTATTCTACTGTACTATACTGTACTCGCCCATCAGCTGTCTGACTGAATTACGCTACTGTACTATACTGTATTCTACTATACTGTACTGTACTCTACTGTCTACTGTATTCTACTGTACTATACTGTACTCACCCATCAGCTGTCTGACTGAATTACTCTACTGTACTATGCTCACTACTGTATTATACTGTATTCTACTGAGTACTGTTTTCTACTTTATTATACTGTATTATACTATACCCTACTGTACTCTACTGTATTATGCTGTATTCTACTTGCTACTGTATTATACTGTACTCTATTCTACTCTGCTGTCTACTGTATTAAACTGTACTCTGCTGTCTACTGTACTCTACTGTATTTTACTGTATTATAATGTACTCTTGTGTAATATACTGTACTCTACTGTCTACTACATTATACTGCATTATACTGTACTCTGCTATCTACTGTATTATACTGTGCTATTCTATACTCTACTGTCTACTATATTATACTGTATTATACTGTACTCTACTGTCTACTGCATTATACTGTACTCTACTGTCTACTGTATTATACTGTACTCTACTGTACTCTACTATATTATACTGTATTATTCTATACTCTACTGTCTACTATATTATACTGTATTATACTGTACTCTACTGTATTATACTGTACTATTCTATACTCTACTGTCTACTATATTATACTGTACTCTACTGTCTACTGCATTATACTGTACTCTACTGTCTACTGTATTATACTGTACTCTACTGTATTATACTGTACTATTCTATACTCTACTGTCTACTATATTATACTGTATTATACTGTACTCTGCTGTATTTTACTGTACTCTACTATCTACTGTATTCTACTGTCTGTATTATACTGTATTATACTACACTCTACTGTATTCCACTGTATTCTACTGCACTCTATTGTACTCTATTGTACTCTACTGTGTTCTATTTCACTCTACTGTTCTCTACTGTATTCCACTGTATTATACTGCACTCTACTGTACTTACCCCAGTAGCAGCAGAGAGCTGTGAGGTAGATCAGGAGGAAGAGGTGGCGTGATCTCATGATGATGAGACAATGACTGTCATGGGGTCAGCTGGAAACAGATATCACTGATCTAGGAACAGAAGATAACAGGTTACTATCACTATAACAGGTTACTATCACTATAACAGGTTACTATCACTATAACAGGTTGATATAATAGAGTCAACTGGAAACAGATATCACTGATCTAGGAACAGAAGATAACAGGTTATTATCAATATAACAGGTTACTATAATAGAGTCAACTGGAAACAGATATCACTGATCTAGGAACAGAAGATAACAGGTTATTATCAATATAACAGGTTACTATAATAGATTCAGCTGGTCTCTGGGGATATAGTTCATGGAACAGAAGATAACAGGTTATGCAGGCCTTTTTCACAACTTAGGGAGAAGGGTGACGTTGTCCCTAGATGCTGATCTTGGGTCAGTTTAACATTGTTCCCCACTAATGGTTAAGGTTAGGATTGGGGGAGGGGGAAGCTGATCCTGGATCTGTACCATGGGGGAAACTTCAACCCAGAGCCTGATGCAGACAAGAGTGAATGAAACAGGGAGACAGATATGGAGAGAGATACAGAGTGAATTAATCAGAGAGACAGATATGGAGAGATGTAAAGAGTGGATGAAACAGGGAGACAGATATGGAGAGAGATACAGAGTGAATTAATCAGAGAGACAGATATGGAGAGAGATACAGAGTGAATTAATCAGAGAGACAGATATGGAGAGAGATAAAGAGTGGATGAATTAGGGAGACAGATGTGGAGAGAGAGATACAGAGTGAATGAATCAGGGAGACAGGGAGACAGATGTGGACAGAGAGATACAGAGTGGATGAAACAGGGAGACAGGGAGACAGATGTGGACAGAGTGGATGAAACAGGGAGACAGATATGGACAGAGAGATACAGAGTGAATGAATCAGGGAGACAGATATGGACAGAGAGATACAGAGTGAATGAAACAGGGAGACAGATATGGACAGAGAGATACAGAGTGAATGAATCAGGGAGTCAGATATGGAGAAGGTGGAGGGCCCAAGATAATTACACTCCAGCTGCTAGAGGCCTTGTGTAGTCCGGACAAGGCAGCTCTCCCATTCTCTTTCCAACCAATGACTTGCTGATTGTGATGAATGAAATATGCGGTGACTATGATAGAGAGCTACCGGCATGTCATTGTCATTGTGTGGTCAGGAGAGGCATCAAGGTGTGTCAGGTCAACATCATCCACACTGCTTTACATGCAATCTACCACAAACAGGCTCAAATCAAATCTATGTTTATTATCAGATGTTAAAGCAGGTAACAGCGGAATTATTGTGTTTCCAGATTCAGCAGTGCAGTAAATGATTGTGTTTCCAGATTCAGCAGTGGAGTAAATGATTGTGTTTCCAGATTCAGCAGTGGAGTAAATGATTGTGTTTCTAGATTCAGCAGTGCAGTAAATGATTGTGTTTCCAGATTCAGCAGTGCAGTAAATTATTGTGTTTCTAGATCCACCAGTGCAGTAAATGATTGTGTTTCCAGATTCAGCAGTGCAGTAAATGATTGTGTTTCTAGATCCAGCAGTGCAGTAAATGATTGTGTTTCTAGATTCAGCAGTGCAGTAAATGATTGTGTTTCCAGATCCAGCAGTGCAGTAAATGATTGTGTTTCTAGATCCAGCAGTGCAGTAAATGATTGTGTTTCTAGATCCAGCAGTGCAGTAAATGATTGTGTTTCTAGATTCAGCAGTGCAGTAAATGATTGTGTTTCTAGTTTCAGCAGTGCAGTAAATATTTAACAGTACAATACGAATACACAACAAAGCAAAAAAAAAATATCTAATTAAGAAAGATCAGAACAAGCCATATCAGAGTCCGGAATATAAATAAGTGGTCTGCATAGACAGTATGGACAATATACAAGTAGGAGAAGGTATGTACAGCAGTAGTTATATAGGAGGAGCTATGTCTAGAATACAGTATGAACAGCAGTAGTTATATAGGATGAGCTATGTCCAGGATACAGTATGAACAGCAGTAGTTATATAGGATGAGCTATGTCCAGAATACAGTATGTACAGCAGTAGTTATATAGGATGAGCTATGTCCAGAATACAGTATGTACAGCAGTAGTTATATAGGATGAGCTATGTCCAGAATACAGTATGTACAGCAGTAGTTATATAGGATGAGCTATGTGGAGAATACAGTATGTACAGCAGTAGTTATATAGGATGAGCTATGTCTAGAATACAGTATGTACAGCAGTAGTTATATAGGATGAGCTATGTCTAGAATACAGTATGTACAGCAGTAGTTATATAGGATGAGCTATGTGGAGAATACAGTATGTACAGCAGTAGTTATATAGGATGAGCTATGTCCAGAATACAGTATGTACAGCAGTAGTTATATAGGATGAGCTATGTGGAGAATACAGTATGTACAGCAGTAGTTATATAGGATGAGTTATGTCCAGGATACAGTATGTACAGCAGTAGTTATATAGGATGAGCTATGTCCAGAATACAGTATGTACAGCAGTAGTTATATAGGATGAGCTATGTCCAGAATACAGTATGTACAGCAGTAGTTATATAGGGGGAGCTATGTCTGGAATACAGTATGAACAGCAGTAGTTATATAGGATGAGCTATGTCCAGAATACAGTATGAACAGCAGTAGTTATATAGGGGGAGCTATGTCCAGAATACAGTATGAACAGCAGTAGTTATATAGGATGAGCTATGTCCAGGATACAGCATGAATGGCAGTAGTTACAGTTGAAGTCGGAAGTTTACATACACTTAGGTTGGAGTCATTAAAACTCATTTTTCAACCACTCACAAATTTCTTGTTAACAAACTATAGTTTTGGCTAGTCGCTTCGGACATCTACTTTGTGCATGACACAAGCAATTTTTCCAACAATTGTTTATAGACAGATTATTTCACTTATAATTCACTGTATCACAATACCAGTGGGTCTGAAGTTTACATACACTAAGTTGACTGTGCCTTTAAACAGCTTGGAAAATTCCAGACAATAATGTCATGGCTTTAGAAGCTTCTGATAGGCTAATTTACATAATTTGAGTCAATTGGAGGTATACCTATGGATGTATTTCAAGGCCTACCTTCAAACTCAGTGCCTCTTTGCTTGACATCATGGGGAAATCAAAAGAAATCAGCCAAGACCTCAGAGACAAAATTGTAGACACAAACAAGTCTGGGTCATCCTTGGGAGCAATTTTCAAATGCCTGAAGGTACCACATTCATCTTTACAAACAATAGTACGCAAGTATAAACACCATGGTACCACACAGCCATCATACCGCTCAGGAATGAGACGCGTTCTGTCTCCTAGAGATGAACGTACTTTGGTGTGAAAAGTGCAAATCAATCCCAGAACAACAGCAAAGGACCTTGTGAAGATGTTGGAGGAAACAGGTACAAAGGTATCTATATCCACAGTAAAATGAGTCCTATATCGCCATAACCTGAAAGGCTACTTGAAAGACTACCAGCAAGGAAGAAGCCACTGCTCCAAAACCGCCATAAAAAAGTCAGACTACAGTTTGCAACTGCACATGGGGACAAAGATCATACTTTTTGGAGAAATGTCCTCTGGTCTGATGAAACAAAAATAGAACTGTTTGGCCATAATGACCATCGTTATGTTTGGAGGAAAAAGGGGGAGGCTTGCAAGCCAAAGAACACCATCCCAACCGTGAAGCACGGGGGTGGCAGCATCATGTTGTGGGGGTGGTTTGCTGCAGGAGGGACTGGTGCACTTCACAAAATAGATGGCATTATGAGGGAGGAAAATTATGTGGATATATTGAAGCAACATCTCAAGACATCAGTCAGGAAGTTAAAGCTTGGTTGTAAATGGGTCTTCCAAATGGACAATGACCCCAAGCATTCTTCCAAAGTTGTGGCAAAATGGCTTAAGGACAACAAAGTCAAGGTATTGGAGTGGCCATCACAAAGCCCTGACCTCAGTCCCATTGAACATTTGTGGGCAGAACTAAAAAAGCGCGTGCGAGCAAGGAGGCCTACGAACCTGACTCAGTTACACCAGCTCTGTCAGGAGGAATGGGCCGAAATTTACCCAACTTATTGTGGGAAGCTTGTGGAAGGCTACCCAAAATGTTTGACCCAAGTTAAACAATTTAAAGGCAATGTTACCGAATATTAATTGAGTGCATGTAAACTTCTGACCCACTGGGAATGTGATGAAAGAAATAAAAGCTGAAATAAATCATTCTCTCTACTATTATTCTGACATTTCACATTCTAACAATAAAGTGGTGATCCTAACTGACCTAAGACTGGGAATTTTTTCCTAGGATTAAATGTCAGGAATTGTGAAAAACTGAGTTTAAATGTATTTGGCTGAGGTGTACGTAAACTTCCGACTTCAACTGTAAATGAGGTAGGGTATAAAGTAGTGTGTATACTACTTACAGGTATATGAGGTAGGGTATAAAGTAGTGTGTATACTACTTACAGGTATATGAGGTAGGGTTTAAAGTAGTGTGTATACTACTTACAGGTATATGAGGTAGGGTATAAAGTAGTGTGTATACTACTTACAGGTATATGAGGTAGGGTTTAAAGTAGTGTGTAGTGTGTATACTACTTACAGGTATATGAGGTAGGGTATAGTAGTGTGTATACTACTTACAGGTATATGAGGTAGGGTATAAAGTAGTGTGTATACTACTTACAGGTATATGAGGTAGGGTATAAAGTAGTGTGTAGTGTGTATACTACTTACATTGTCACGCTCGTCGAAAGGAAAGGACCAAGACGCAGCGTTGTGAGCGTACATTTTTGTTTAATTAATGTCGCCCAAAAAAAACAAGAAAATAACAAACGACCGTAAAGCTACGTAGTGCTCGCAGGCCACTACACACAGACAACTACCCACAAATA
>NC_092087.1:100362659-100497659 GCF_045679555.1 Salvelinus alpinus
ATTTAACCATCAGTGAACAGTAGTGGATTTAACCATCAGTGAACAGTAGTGGATTTAACCATCAGTGAAAAGTAGTGGATTTAACCATCAGTGAACAGTAGTGGATTTAACCATCAGTGAACAGCAGTGGATTTAACCATCAGTGAACAGTAGTGGATTTAACCATCAGTGAACAGTAGTTCTATTTGATCAGTGAACAGTAGTGGATTTAACCATCAGTGAACAGTAGTGGATTTAACCATCAGTGAACAGCAGTGGATTTAACCATCAGTGAACAGTAGTGGATTTAACCATCAGTGAACAGTAGTGGATTTAACCATCATTGAACAGCAGTGGATTTAACCATCAGTGAACAGTAGTTCTATTTAACCATCAGTGAACAGCAGTGGATTTAACCATCAGTGAACAGTAGTGGATTTTACCATCAGTGAACAGTAGTTCTATTTAACCATCAGTGAACAGCAGTGGATTTAACCATCAGTGAACAGTAGTGGATTTACCATCAGTGAACAGTAGTGGATTTAACCATCAGTGAACAGTAGTGGATTTAACCATCAGTGAACAGCAGTGGATTTAACCATCAGTGAACAGTAGTGGATTTAACCATCAGTGAACAGTAGTGGATTTAACCATCATTGAACAGCAGTGGATTTAACCATCAGTGAACAGTAGTGGATTTTACCATCAGTGAACAGTAGTTCTATTTAACCATCAGTGAACAGCAGTGGATTTAACCATCAGTGAACAGTAGTGGATTTAACCATCAGTGAACAGTAGTGGATTTAACCATCAGTGAACAGCAGTGGATTTAACCATCAGTGAACAGTAGTGGATTTAACCATCAGTGAACAGTAGTGGATTTAACCATCAGTGAACAGTAGTGGATTTAACCATCAGTGAACAGCAGTGGATTTAACCATCAGTGAACAGTAGTGGATTTAACCATCAGTGAACAGTAGTGGATTTAACCATCAGTGAACAGTAGTGGATTTAACCATCAGTGAACAGTAGTGGATTTAACCATCAGTGCCTGCTCAGAGATATTACATTAGTTGAGTGCCGGATGTGGATATACAGGTTGTTCTTAGGGCCGACCAAACAGTAGTATTCTACCTGACGAACTAACGAGCCTCATGTTAGTCCCAGAGGTAGAACCATAGAACTCCCACCTGGGATGTTACCTGTTACCATAGAAACACACCTCCTCACCAACACAATACTACGGACTGGTAACATAGACTGTAATAACAGACCTACTCACCAACACAATACTACTGACTGGTAACATAGACTGTAATAACAGACCTCCTCACTAACACAATACTACTGACTGGTAACATAGGCTGTAATAACAGACCTACTCACCAACACAATACTACTGACTGGTAACATAGACTGTAATAACAGACCTACTCAACAACACAATACTACTGACTGGTAACATAGACTGTAATAACAGACCTACTCACCAACACAATACTACTGACTGGTAACAGACCTGTTACAAAACTGATGTAACCAATTTGATAAAAAAAGCTTAATGCCAACTCAACACAATAGAAATGCTGGCTTATTGTCAATAATAAAATACTATATTTAAAGAATGTTCATCAAAACTAATCGAAACAATTTTTTTAAATAAAAAAAAATGACTTCAATATTTCCACTTGATGTGATTTTCTACTCCGAGTCACCGCCATGTGAAGAGAGACCTGCATTGTCGTTCTGGTTGACTGTGCTGATGAAGTGATTCAATACGGAAGAACTGTTCACAACAAACTATAAACAAGAGGGTTGATCTGTTATTAAGAACAAAACAGAAGTAAATAGGGGATATATATGAAATAACTGTAATCTTCCTACTCCTCAACTGCATGTTGTTTGGTAGCTAAACGCCACACCATTCACCTGTAAACACAAACAACAAATAAAACCGACTTACACACCCAGGCAAACACCTCTGAATTCGGTCTCAGTCTAATAACAGGGTGTGTAACCTGTAAGCAGTCATTATGTCAACCTCCACACTCTCTCCACTCCGATTCGTTTTTTTTTATATGCAAGGCTTTTATAATGAAGGTAAAAATCAAAGCTTACCTGAGTAAAGGTTTGTCGCCGTGTCAGTCAGTCTGGTCGGTAGGTGTGTTAGCGTTGTGTCGCTTCCTCCGTCTGTCTCCGTGGAGATGTACTGATACCTGAGACGCAGGTCAACCAGTAAGCTGCTGTGTTTCCTCAGACACAAGATGATGTTGTGAAAGAACGAGGGTGTGTATCATCTCTAGTTATAAGGGCCTGAGGCATATTACTGCTCTATAGGTGTGTGTGTGTCTCTCTGTGTGTGTGTGTGTGTCTCTGTGTGTGTGTGTGTGTGTCTCTCTCTCTGTGTGTGTGTGTGTGTCTCTCTCTCTCTGTGTGTGTGTGTCTCTCTCACTCTCTCTCTCTGTGTGTGTGTGTGTGTACAGTTGCCCTTTGAATACAGTAACACACTGATCCATGGTTAAATTGACAACGCCCTGTGGCTGTTGTGTCCGGACACCTGAACCCCTAGTTTTACATGTCGTTTTATGTGATATAAAGGGTGTGTGTGTTCCTGGGTGTGTGAGTATGATATTGGTGATGATGGTAAATGTTATTGACAATGATGGTATGTGTTATTGGTGATGATGGTAAATGTTATTGGTGATGATGGAAAATGTTATTTGCGGCAGCGTAGCCTAGTGGTTAGAGCGTTGGACTAGTAACCAAAAGGTTGCAAGATCGAATCCCCGAGCTGACATGGTAAAATCTGTCGTTATGCCCCTGAACAAGGCAGTTAACCCACTGTTCCTAGGCCGTCATTGTAAATAAGAATTTGTTCTTAACTGACTTGCCTAGTAAAATAAAAATACATTAAAAACAATATTATAATAAAAAATTGGTGATGATGGTAAATGGTTTTGATTATATCAGTGTTTGTGGTGATGACGGTAAATGGAATTGGTGATGATGGTAAATGGTATTGGTTATATCAGTGTTTGTGGTGATGACGGTAAATGGTATTGATTATATCAGTGTTTGTGGTGATGACGGTAAATGGTATTGATTATATCAGTGTTTGTGGTGATGACGGTAAATGGTATTGGTTATATCATGATGATATAGATCAACAAAACCAATAAAGATGTCCCAGGGAGATCAAGGTGGGTCTGGATGGGAAATTCCTGTCACACAGGAAGTGTGTCTGTGCTTCAAATGATGAATCAAGACAAACCAGTTAAAGTTGATTGTGTGTGTGTGTGTGTGAGATATAATACCAGTTGTTCCTCTATAGGCCGCCACAGAAAAATACTTTTGTTTATTTTAATAATGTAGATGTATAGATGTATGCTCACTACCAATACGCTTGTTTACACTGAGCTGCACTGGGGTCAGAAAGCAGTCATGGATACATCAAGACACTGAGCTGCACTGGGGTCAGAAAGCAGTCATGGTTACATCAAGACACTGTGGAGCCAGCGCGAGATATAGGTCTGAAAACGTACCTCAATGCAGGGATGGGATATTCCACTTGTCCTCCAAATTTTACCTATACACACTGCGCCCATCGAAAAGATTGAAGTACTGCTAGTTTTCCAGGGAAAAATGCCCCTTTTTCGTCCTCATGCTAGCTATTAGTTGCCACCGCAGCCATTTTGGAATGACAGTGTCAATGAAGGCTGCTGTGGCTCCTGCTAGCTAGCATGAGCACGAAAGGGGCAGTTTTCTGGGAAAACCAGCAGTATTTCAATCTTCTCGATGGAGCAGTGTGGATAAAGGTAAAATGTGGAGTACAATGGCATATCCCACCCTGCATTGAGGTTTGTTTTCTGACCCATATCGAGCGCAGGCTCCACAGTGTCTTATTAATGCAACCATGATTGTATTCCGCCTCCAGTGCAGCGCAGTGTAAACAAGCGTAAAGGTAGGGCTGGTGTCTTCTGGCAGGGTGAATACTGAATATACACCCATTGGCGACAGCAGCACTGTCTCTGCATGGCTTTCCCTCTGTCCCCTGGCAAGGAATGTTACAGATGAGTGTGTACCACCATTTTCTAGGAAACCGTTGGTGGAGGTGCGGCGTCATACCTGCAACCAATCAGAGCACACAAAAACATTTATTCAAACGGACCAATAAAAAAAGAATACATTTCACATGACTACCTTGGTTACTAAAATAAGGGTTCCTTCAGCCTGTTACAACAGTCGTCAATCAACTATGTTACAATTATAATTGTTCACACCCACAGCGAACCTCTCAGGGTAAGATATTCTAGTGATGGGAAACCGAGGCTTTCTGAAGCCATCGGGGCTTTCACCGAATTGTGCCTTAATAAGATTGTTCATTACGCTGAGCTTTAACACAATCCACATTAGTGACATCTGCTGGTCATCAATGAAAAGCAGTGTTTATTTGCGTTTTTCCACACTATTTATCAAATCTCCACAGCGCAGAGTCTTCGTTAGTCGCGAGTCTTCTTAGGCAACTACAATCAGTTACCATTGCAGGTTCGCACTTTCCATCCTGTTTCCCTTTTTTGCTGCCAAAAACTGAATCGAGGCCATTATTTAAGATGCTTTAGACAGAAGCTTATACTATAGTCAATGAAGCGAAATTGTTTAAACAACAATGTGCAGAAAGTGTGGCGTCATAAAACTATTTTCTAAATAATATACCTTCGTTCGGATCCGACCACCCTTTGTGTTCTGGGAATCAATAGTCCCATCATTAGGGTTTTCACACTGCGCTTTTATCGGTGAGCGGACTTTTATTTTGAACAGAGCAAACCAGGAAGTGGTGTGATGACGTCATTTGATTGCATGTGTAGAGAGCCGGGTACAGTTGACAGTCAACTTCAAAAACGATTAAATCAACAACGCAAATCGATCCTAAACAGCAAACGTCGGTAGAATGAATTTGTAAGAGCAATGTCAAGATGCCGGTTTCCCCTCTCCTTGTGGTGCTAACGTTTCCGCGTTCATTAGCTAGCTAGCTGTCTGTAGCGAGGGGAACACATGGATAACTTTGTTTTGTAACTTCGGTAGTTAGCTAATTATTATCATGCTTCTGTCATTGTTTATACATCTCAGCACACCATCCAGATGCCTTCCAATAAAAACGTGTAAGCGGTGTTGCCAATACAGTACAGGAAGGAACGTCCATAAACGCGATACCCCAGTGTTGTTGAAGAACGCATTGACGTTCAGCCGCAGTGGTGGACACGGCGGAAAGCAAAAATACATTAGGTTGAATAGCTCGCAGAAGAGATGTTTTTCATCTGAATGTGACGAGGTTGGTCATCATCATGACCATGGTGAAGTGAGAGTGAGGTTCGCTCCGAGTCCAACAGGTAAAATAATGCAGCGAATTTGGGGGGGGGGGGTGTAGACTGATTGGGATTTGAACCCACGACAGGCTGTTATTAGCTAAACAATCGGTTGAATAATCAGGTGTGTTAGTGCTGGGTTAAAGCCTGTGCAGTGCATATTGCTCTACAACCCTTGGGTTGGTGGTTGGTTTTGAGCCGTGGCTAAAAGGAGTACACTACAGGGAATATGATGCCATTTTTGATTAGGGACGCACTATAACCTGTACATGCTATAACACTACTGTTACAGTGAGGCCACATTACCCAACAGCGTCCTTCCAGGGGCTAGCTGGACTGTTACAGTAGTAGTGATGCCACCTAGCTGGACTGTTACAGTAGCTGGATTGTTACAGCTAGTGATGCCACCTAGCTGGACTGTTACAGTAGTAGTGATGCCACCTAGCTGTACTGTTACAGTAGTAGTGATGCCACCTAGCTGGACTGTTACAGTAGTAGTGATGCCACCTAGCTGGACTGTTACAGTAGTAGTGATGCCACCTAGCTGGACTGTTACAGTAGTAGTGATGCCACCTAGCTGGACTGTTACAGTAGTAGTGATGCCACCTAGCTGGACTGTTACAGTAGCTGGATTGTTACAGCTAGTGTTGCCACCTAGCTGGACTGTTACAGTAGTAGTGATGCTACCTAGCTGGACTGTTACAGTAGTAGTGATGCTACCTAGCTGGACTGTTACAGTAGTAGTGATGCCACCTAGCTGGACTGTTACAGTAGTAGTGATGCTACCTAGCTGGACTGTTACAGTAGTAGTGATGCCTCCTAGCTGGACTGTTACAGTAGTAGTGATGCTACCTAGCTGGACTGTTACAGTAGTAGTGATGCCTCCTAGCTGGACTGTTACAGTAGTAGTGATGCTACCTAGCTGGACTGTTACAGTAGTAGTGATGCCACCTAGCTGGACTGTTACAGTAGTAGTGATGCCACCTAGCTGGACTGTTACAGTAGTAGTGATGCTACCTAGCTGGACTGTTACAGTAGTAGTGATGCCTCCTAGCTGGACTGTTACAGTAGTAGTGATGCCACCTAGCTGGACTGTTACAGTGAGGCCACATTACCCAACAGCGTCCTTCCAGGGGCTAGCTGGACTGTTACAGTAGTAGTGATGCCACCTAGCTGGACTGTTACAGTAGCTGGATTGTTACAGCTAGTGATGCCACCTAGCTGGACTGTTACAGTAGTAGTGATGCTACCTAGCTGGACTGTTACAATAGTAGTGATGCTACCTAGCTGGACTGTTACAGTAGTAGTGATGCCACCTAGCTGGACTGTTACAGTAGTAGTGATGTCACCTAGCTGGACTGTTACAGTAGTAGTGATGCCTCCTAGCTGGACTGTTACATTGATGCCACACTGTAACGCCCTAGTGGCCATTTTGGCTCTGACAAGGCTACTTCCTTATCTAGGGACTATGGTGCCATTTTGGCTCTGACAAGGCTTACTTCCTTATCTAGGGACTATGGTGCCATTTTGGCTCTGACAAGGCTTACTTCCTTATCTAGGGACTATGGTGCCATTTTGGCTCTGACAAGGCTTACTTCCTTATCTAGGGATTATGGTGCCATTTTGGCTCTGACAAGGCTACTTACTTATCTAGGGACTATGGTGCCATTTTGGCTCTGACAAGGCTTACTTCCTTATCCAGGGACGATGGTGCCATTTTGGCTCTGGCAAGGCTTACTTCCTTATCTAGGGACTATGGTGCCATTTTGGCTCTGACAAGGCTTACTTCCTTATCTAGGGACTATGGTGCCATTTTGGCTCTGACAAGGCTTACTTCCTTATCTAGGGATTATGGTGCCATTTTGGCTCTGACAAGGCTACTTACTTATCTAGGGACTATGGTGCCATTTTGGCTCTGACAAGGCTTACTTCCTTATCTAGGGACTATGGTGCCATTTTGGCTCTGACAAGGCTTACTTCCTTATGTAGGGACTATGGTGCCATTTTGGCTCTGAAAAGGCTACTTACTTATCTAGGGACTATGGTGACATTTTGGCTCTGACAAGGCTTACTTCCTTATCTAGGGATTATGGTGCCATTTTGGCTCTGACAAGGCTTACTTCCTTATCTAGGGACTATGGTGCCATTTTGTCTCTGACAAGGCTTACTTCCTAACTATAGTTGACCCATGTCTCTCTAGGTTTCCTACACCTGGGGGGGCTGCGTACACCATGTAGCCTAACTAACTATAATTGACCCGTGTCTCTCTAGGTTTCCTACACCTGGGGGGGCTGCGTACACCATGTAGCCTAACTAACTATAATTGACCCGTGTCTCTCTAGGTTTCCTACACCTGGGGGGGCTGCGTACACCATGTAGACTAACTAACTATAATTGACCCGTGTCTCTCTAGGTTTCCTACACCTGGGGGGGCTGCGTACACCATGTAGCCTAACTAACTATAGTTGACCCGTGTCTCTCTAGGTGTCCTACACCTGGGGGGGCTGCGTACACCATGTAGACTAACTAACTATAATTGACCCGTGTCTCTCTAGGTTTCCTACACCTGGGGGGGCTGCGTACACCATGTAGCCTTACTAACTATAGTTGACCCGTGTCTCTCTAGGTTTCCTACACCTGGGGGGGGGCTGCATACACCAAAGTAGCCTAACTAACTATAATTGACCCGTGTCCCTCTAGGTTTCCTACACCTGGGGGGGCTGCGTACACCATGGAGCCTAACTAACTATAGTTGACCCGTGTCTCTCTAGGTGTCCTACACCTGGGGGGGCTGCGTACACCATGTAGCCTAACTAACTATAATTGACCCGTGTCTCTCTAGGTTTCCTACACCTGGGGGGGCTGCATACACCATGTAGCCTAACTAACTATAGTTGACCCGTGTCTCTCTAGGTTTCCTACACCTGGGGGGGCTGCATACACCATGTAGCCTAACTAACTATAGTTGACCCGTGTCTCTCTAGGTTTCCTACACCTGGGGGGGGGGGGGCTGCATACACCATGTAGCCTAACTAACTATAATTGACCCGTGTCTCTCTAGGTTTCCTACACCTGGGGGGGGGGGGCTGCGTACACCATGTAGCCTTACTAACTATAATTGACCCGTGTCTCTCTAGGTTTCCTACACCTGGGGGGGCTGCGTACACCATGTAGCCTTACTAACTATAGTTGACCCGTGTCTCTCTAGGTACACCATGTAGCCTAACTAACTATAGTTGACCCGTGTCTCTCTAGGTTTCCTACACCTGGGGGGGCTGCGTACACCATGTAGCCTTACTAACTATAGTTGACCCGTGTCTCTCTAGGTACACCATGTAGCCTAACTAACTATAATTGACCCGTGTCTCTCTAGGTTTCCTACACCTGGGGGGGCTGCGTACAGCTCTCTACAACTATATCTATGCTAAGAAGTATGGTGGGAGCTTCATCTTACGTATGGAAGATACAGACCAGAGCAGACTGGTGCCGGGAGCTGCAGAGTCTATAGAGGATATGTTGGAGTGGGCTGGTAGGACAGACTAAATAACACACATACACACACCTACACACAGACCAGAGTAGACTGGTGCCGGGAGTGGCTGAGTCTATAGAGGATATGTTGGAGTGGGCTGGTAGGACAGACTAAATAACACACACATACATACACACACACACACACACACACACACACACAGACCAGAGCAGACTGGTGCCGGGAGTGGCTGAGTCTATAGAGGATATGTTGGAGTGGGCTGGTAGGACAGACTTAATAACACACACATACATACACACACCTACACACACCTACACACAGACCAGAGTAGACTGGTGCCGGGAGCTGCAGAGTCTATAGAGGATATGTTGGAGTGGGCTGGTAGGACAGACTAAATAACACACACATACATACACACACCTACACACAGACCAGAGTAGACTGGTGCCGGGAGCTGCAGAGTCTATAGAGGATATGTTGGAGTGGGCTGGTAGGACAGACTAAATAACACACATACACACACACACACAGACCAGAGCAGACTGGTGCCGGGAGTGGCTGAGTCTATAGAGTTCATGCTGGGGTGGGCTGGTAGGACAGACTAAATAACACACACATATACATACACACACACACACCTACACACAGACCAGAGCAGACTGGTGCCGGAAGTGGCTGAGTCTATAGAGTTCATGCTGGGGTGGGCTGGTAGGAGCAGAGACATATTTAGATATTAAGGAGTTTGCTCAACTTTTACAACGGACGTTGGCACCCGTGAGCGTTCCAATACATTCCAAGTATTTGGAATCTAATTCAGATTCTAGACTTTCAGTTCCAGAGCATTGTTTACATTCTAGAATATGCTGTGGAACTGGTCAATATTGCATTTGCCAATGTAATAATGGGGGCTAACATGAATACCGTCCATCTCCATCCTACCCTCCCCAGGTCTCCCCCCAGACGAGAGTCCCCGTGGAGGAGGCCAGTACGGTCCCTACCTCCAGTCCCAGAGGCTGTCCCTGTACAGCCAGGCTGCTGACTCCCTGCTACAGACAGGGAAGGCCTACCACTGCTTCTGCAGCCAGCAGAGACTAGAATTACTGAAGAGAGAGGCCCTACGCAGCGGACAGACACCGCGGTGTGTTGGCTAAACACACTCATACACACACACACATACTTTTATTTATTTTATTTAACTTTTATTTATTTTATTTAACTTTTATTTAACTAGGCAAGTAATTTCACAAATTCTTATTTACAATGACGGCCTACCCCGGCCAAACCCTAACCCGGACGACGCTGGGCCAATTGTGCGCCGCCCTATGGGACTCCCAATCACGGACGGTTGTGGTACAGCCTGGAATCGAACCACCGTCTGTAGTGACGCCTCTAGCACTGAGATGCAGTGCCCTAGACCGCTGCACCTCCTCGGGAGCCCAACATACACATGCATGGACATGTTAAAATACACATACTCACTCCTTCACACATATAACTGAACATTCCTCTACTGCAGGTATGACAACAGGTGCAGACACCTCCTCGGGAGCCCAACATACAACATGCATGGACATGTTGAAATACACATACTCACTCATTCACACACATAACTGAACATTTCTCTACTGCAGGTATGACAACAGGTGCAGACACCTCCGCCCAGACCAGGTAGAGGAGAAGCTGGATCAGAAGGTCCCCCATGTGATCAGGTTCAGACTGGAGTCTGGAGTAGAATCCTTCAACGACCTGGTCTTCGGATGGAACCGTCATGAGGTGGCCCAGGTAAGCCGGCTGACACGTGAGATAAATAAACACAAGCTGTTCCGGAAAGCAGTGTGCAATTTTTATTTATTTATTCCGACGCCCCTGCAACAATTAACCTCAGATTTGCAAGTGCTTTTCTTATTTCAAAACGCATATAATTGAAACTCTACGCATTGAAACTGAAACTCTCCTTCATCCCAAGTTGAAGGAGACCCGTATTAATCTGACGGGTTCCCCACCTGGCAAATGTAGTAGATGGATAGATAACATATATATATCTACCCATTCCTCTCCCCAAAGGGATATTCAATGTCTGCTTTAAAAACATTTTACACATCTACCAACAGGGGCCCTTCTTTGCGAGGCATTGGACAACCTCCCTGGTCTTTGTGGTTGAATCTGTGTTTTGAAATTCACTAAAATACAGATAATTGTGTGTGTGGGGTACAGAGATGTTAAACACTATTATTGTACACAGATTGAGTCCATGCGACTTATTATGTGACTTGTTAAGCACATTTTTACTCCTGAACTTATTTAGGCTTTCCATTTGACTGAAGACATTTCAGCTTCAAATTGTTTATTAATTTGTTTTTTAAAAATCTAGACATAATCCAACTTTGACATTATGGGGTATTGTGTTTAGGCCAGTGACAAAAATAAATAAATAATAATTTTAAATTCATGCTGTAACACAACAAAATGTGGAAAAGGTCAAAGGGGGTGAATACTTTCTGCACCTGCTGTAGGTAGAAGGAGACCCTGTAGTGATGAAAGCAGATGGTTTCCCCACCTATCACCTGGCTAACGTAGCAGACGTCCACCTGCTGTAGGTAGGAGACCCTGTAGTGATGAAAGCAGATGGTTTCTCCACCTATCACCTGGCTAACGTAGTAGACGTCCACCTGCTGTAGGTAGGAGACCCTGTAGTGATGAAAGCAGATGGTTTCCCCACCTATCACCTGGCTAACGTAGCAGACGTCCACCTGCTGTAGGTAGGAGACCCTGTAGTGATGAAAGCAGATGGTTTCTCCACCTATCACCTGGCTAACGTAGTAGACGTCCACCTGCTGTAGGTAGGAGACCCTGTAGTGATGAAAGCAGATGGTTTCCCCACCTATCACCTGGCTAACGTAGTAGACGTCCACCTGCTGTAGGTAGGAGACCCTGTAGTGATGAAAGCAGATGGTTTCCCCACCTATCACCTGGCTAACGTAGTAGACGTCCACCTGCTGTAGGTAGGAGACCCTGTAGTGATGAAAGCAGATGGTTTCCCCACCTATCACCTGGCTAACGTAGTAGACGTCCACCTGCTGTAGGTAGGAGACCCTGTAGTGATGAAAGCAGATGGTTTCCCCACCTATCACCTGGCTAACGTAGTAGACGTCCACCTGCTGTAGGTAGGAGACCCTGTAGTGATGAAAGCAGAGGGTTTCCCCACCTATCACCTGGCTAACGTAGTAGACGTCCACCTGCTGTAGGTAGAAGGAGACCCTGTAGTGATGAAAGCAGATGGTTTCCCCACCTATCACCTGGCTAACGTAGTAGACGTCCACCTGCTGTAGGTAGGAGACCCTGTAGTGATGAAAGCAGAGGGTTTCCCCACCTATCACCTGGCTAACGTAGTAGACGTCCACCTGCTGTAGGTAGGAGACCCTGTAGTGATGAAAGCAGAGAGTTTCCCCACCTATCACCTGGCTAACGTAGTAGACGTCCACCTGCTGTAGGTAGGAGACCCTGTAGTGATGAAAGCAGAGGGTTTCCCCACCTATCACCTGGCTAACGTAGTAGACGTCCACCTGCTGTAGGTAGGAGACCCTGTAGTGATGAAAGCAGAGGGATTCCCCACCTATCACCTGGCTAACGTAGTAGACGTCCCCCTGTTGTAGGTAGAAGGAGACCCTGTAGTGATGAAAGCAGATGGTTTCCCCACCTATCACCTGGCTAACGTAGTAGACGTCCACCTGCTGTAGGTAGGAGACCCTGTAGTGATGAAAGCAGATGGTTTCCCCACCTATCACCTGGCTAACGTAGTAGACGTCCCCCTGCTGTAGGTAGGAGACCCTGTAGTGATGAAAGCAGATGGTTTCCCCACCTATCACCTGGCTAACGTAGTAGACGTCCACCTGCTGTAGGTAGAAGGAGACCCTGTAGTGATGAAAGCAGATGGTTTCCCCACCTATCACCTGGCTAACGTAGTAGACGTCCCCCTGCTGTAGGTAGAAGGAGACCCTGTAGTGATGAAAGCAGAGGGTTTCCCCACCTATCACCTGGCTAACGTAGTAGACGTCCACCTGCTGTAGGTAGGAGACCCTGTAGTGATGAAAGCAGATGGTTTCCCCACCTATCACCTGGCTAACGTAGTAGACGTCCACCTGCTGTAGGTAGGAGACCCTGTAGTGATGAAAGCAGATGGTTTCCCCACCTATCACCTGGCTAACGTAGTAGACGACCACCTGCTGTAGGTAGGAGACCCTGTAGTGATGAAAGCAGAGGGTTTCCCCACCTATCACCTGGCTAACGTAGTAGACGTCCACCTGCTGTAGGTAGAAGGAGACCCTGTAGTGATGAAAGCAGAGGGTTTCCCCACCTATCACCTGGCTAACGTAGTAGACGTCCACCTGCTGTAGGTAGAAGGAGACCCTGTAGTGATGAAAGCAGACGGTTTCCCCACCTATCACCTGGCTAACGTAGTAGACGTCCACCTGCTGTAGGTAGGAGACCCTGTAGTGATGAAAGCAGATGGTTTCCCCACCTATCACCTGGCTAACGTAGTAGACGTCCACCTGCTGTAGGTAGAAGGAGACCCTGTAGTGATGAAAGCAGAGGGTTTCCCACCTATCACCTGGCTAACGTAGTAGACGTCCACCTGCTGTAGGTAGAAGGAGACCCTGTAGTGATGAAAGCAGATGGTTTCCCCACCTATCACCTGGCTAACGTAGTAGACGTCCACCTGCTGTAGGTAGAAGGAGACCCTGTAGTGATGAAAGCAGATGGTTTCCCCACCTATCACCTGGCTAACGTAGTAGACGTCCACCTGCTGTAGGTAGAAGGAGACCCTGTAGTGATGAAAGCAGATGGTTTCCCCACCTATCACCTGGCTAACGTAGTAGACGTCCACCTGCTGTAGGTAGGAGACCCTGTAGTGATGAAAGCAGATGGTTTCCCCACCTATCACCTGGCTAACGTAGTAGACGTCCCCCTGCTGTAGGTAGGAGACCCTGTAGTGATGAAAGCAGATGGTTTCCCCACCTATCACCTGGCTAACGTAGTAGACGTCCACCTGCTGTAGGTAGAAGGAGACCCTGTAGTGATGAAAGCAGATGGTTTCCCCACCTATCACCTGGCTAACGTAGTAGACGTCCCCCTGCTGTAGGTAGAAGGAGACCCTGTAGTGATGAAAGCAGATGGTTTCCCCACCTATCACCTGGCTAACGTAGTAGACGACCCCCTGCTGTAGGTAGAAGGAGACCCTGTAGTGATGAAAGCAGAGGGTTTCCCCACCTATCACCTGGTTAACGTAGTAGACGTCCACCTGCTGTAGGTAGGAGACCCTGTAGTGATGAAAGCAGATGGTTTCCCCACCTATCACCTGGCTAACGTAGTAGACGACCCCCTGCTGTAGGTAGAAGGAGACCCTGTAGTGATGAAAGCAGAGGGTTTCCCCACCTATCACCTGGCTAACGTAGCAGACGTCCCCCTGCTGTAGGTAGAAGGAGACCCTGTAGTGATGAAAGCAGATGGTTTCCCCACCTATCACCTGGCTAACGTAGTAGACGACCACCTGATGAAGGTCAGCCACGTCCTGAGAGGATCAGAGTGGCTCATCTCTACCTCCAAACACCTGCTGCTGTACAGGTACACACACACACCTACCTCCAAACACCTGCTGCTGTACAGGTACACACACACACCTACCTCCAAACACCTGCTGCTGTACAGGTACACACACACACCTACCTCCAAACACCTGCTGCTGTACAGGTACACACACACACACCTACCTCCAAACACCTGCTGCTGTACAGGTACACACACACACCTACCTCCAAACACCTGCTGCTGTACAGGTACACACACCGGTGGGATTCCCACTAGGCACACCCATACAAAATCAATATCAGAAGCAATGTACTATAAGCAATGTAGAAAAAGGTAGGTTGCTTTGTGTTATGTTATTGTTATTCCAGGGCTCTGGGCTGGAAGCCCCTGGTTATGTTATTGTTATTCCAGGGCTCTGGGCTGGAAGCCCCTGGTTATATTATGTTATTGTTATTCCAGGGCTCTGGGCTGGAAGCCCCTGGTTATATTATGTTATTGTTATTCCAGGGCTCTGGGCTGGAAGCCCCTGGTTATGTTATTGTTATTGTTGTTCCAGGGCTCTGGGCTGGAAGCCCCTGGTTATGTTATTGTTATTCCAGGGCTCTGGGCTGGAAGCCCCTGGTTATATTATGTTATTGTTATTCCAGGGCTCTGGGCTGGAAGCCCCTGGTTATATTATGTTATTGTCATTCCAGGGCTCTGGGCCGGAAGCCCCTGGTTATGTTATTGTTATTGTTATTCCAGGGCTCTGGGCTGGAAGCCCCTGGTTATGTTATGTTATTGTTATTCCAGGGCTCTGGGCTGGAAGCCCCTGGTTATATTATGTTATTGTTATTCCAGGGCTCTGGGCTGGAAGCCCCTGGTTATGTTATGTTATTGTTATTCCAGGGCTCTGGGCTGGAAGCCCCTGGTTATATTATGTTATTGTTATTCCAGGGCTCTGGGCCGGAAGCCCCTGGTTATGTTATGTTATTGTTATTCCAGGGCTCTGGGCTGGAAGCCCCTGGTTATGTTATTGTTATTCCAGGGCTCTGGGCTGGAAGCCCCATGTTATGTTATTGTTATTCCAGGGCTCTGGGCTGGAAGCCCCTGGTTATGTTATGTTATTGTTATTCCAGGGCTCTGGGCTGGAAGCCCCATGTTATGTTATTGTTATTGTTATTCCAGGGCTCTGGGCTGGAAGCCCCTGGTTATATTATGTTATTGTTATTCCAGGGCTCTGGGCTGGAAGCCCCTGGTTATGTTATGTTATTGTTATTCCAGGGCTCTGGGCTGGAAGCCCCATGTTATGTTATTGTTATTCCATGGCTCTGGGCTGGAAGCCCCTGGTTATGTTATGTTATTGTTATTCCAGGGCTCTGGGCCGGAAGCCCCTGGTTATGTTATGTTATTGTTATTCCAGGGCTCTGGGCTGGAAGCCCCTGGTTATGTTATTGTTATTGTTATTCCAGGGCTCTGGGCTGGAAGCCCCTGGTTATGTTATGTTATTGTTATTCCAGGGCTCTGGGCTGGAAGCCCCTGGTTATGTTATTGTTATTGTTATTCCAGGGCTCTGGGCTGGAAGCCCCATGTTATGTTATTGTTATTGTTATTCCAGGGCTCTGGGCTGGAAGCCCCTGGTTATATTATGTTATTGTTATTCCAGGGCTCTGGGCTGGAAGCCCCTGGTTATATTATGTTATTGTTATTCCAGGGCTCTGGGCTGGAAGCCCCTGGTTATGTTATGTTATTGTTATTCCAGGGCTCTGGGCTGGAAGCCCCTGGTTATGTTATTGTTATTGTTATTCCAGGGCTCTGGGCTGGAAGCCCCATGTTATGTTATTGTTATTGTTATTCCAGGGCTCTGGGCTGGAAGCCCCTGGTTATATTATGTTATTGTTATTCCAGGGCTCTGGGCTGGAAGTCCCTGGTTATATTATGTTATTGTTATTTCAGGGCTCTGGGCTGGAAGCCCCTGGTTATATTATGTTATTGTTATTCCAGGGCTCTGGGCTGGAAGCCCCTGGTTATATTATGTTATTGTTATTCCAGGGCTCTGGGCTGGAAGCCCCTGGTTATGTTATGTTATTGTTATTCCAGGGCTCTGGGCTGGAAGCCCCTGGTTATATTATGTTATTGTTATTCCAGGGCTCTGGGCCGGAAGCCCCTGGTTATGTTATGTTATTGTTATTCCAGGGCTCTGGGCTGGAAGCCCCTGGTTATGTTATTGTTATTGTTATTCCAGGGCTCTGGGCTGGAAGCCCCTTGTTATATTATGTTATTGTTATTTCAGGGCTCTGGGCTGGAAGCCCCTGGTTATGTTATGTTATTGTTATTCCAGGGCTCTGGGCTGGAAGCCCCATGTTATGTTATTGTTATTGTTATTCCAGGGCTCTGGGCTGGAAGCCCCTTGTTATATTATGTTATTGTTATTTCAGGGCTCTGGGCTGGAAGCCCCTGGTTATGTTATGTTATTGTTATTCCAGGGCTCTGGGCTGGAAGCCCCATGTTATGTTATTGTTATTGTTATTCCAGGGCTCTGGGCTGGAAGCCCCTGGTTATATTATGTTATTGTTATTCCAGGGCTCTGGGCCGGAAGCCCCTGGTTATGTTATGTTATTGTTATTCCAGGGCTCTGGGCTGGAAGCCCCTGGTTATATTATGTTATGTTATTGTTATTCCAGGGCTCTGGGCTGGAAGCCTCCAGTGTTCGGACACCTTCCTCTCCTCCTCAACAGAGATGGCAGTAAGCTCTCCAAGAGACAAGGAGATATCTACATACAGAGTTTCCAGAGGAGTGGGGCCCTACCTGAAGCTCTACTGGATATCACCACACACTGTGGATCTGGCTTTAACAGTAAGAGAGGGAGGGGGAGAGAGAGAGAGGCAGGAGGATATCTTTATACAGAGAAGTAGTGCACTATACAGGGAATAGGAGTCAGAAGTAGTGTACTATAAAGGGAATAGGAGTCAGAAGTAGTGTACTATAAAGGGAATAGGAGTCAGATGTAGTGCACTATAAAGGGAATAGGAGTCAGATGTAGTGCACTATAAAGGGAATAGGAGTCAGATGTAGTGTACTATAAAGGGAATAGGAGTCAGAAGGGAATAGGAGTCAGAAGTAGTGCACTATAAAGGGAATAGGAGTCAGAAGTAGTTCACTATAAAGGGAATAGGAGTCAGAAGGGAATAGGAGTCAGAAGTAGTGTACTATAAAGGGAATAGGAGTCAGAAGGGAATAGGAGTCAGAAGTAGTGTACTATAAAGGGAATAGGAGTCAGATGTAGTGGACTATAAAGGGAATAGGAGTCAGAAGGGAATAGGAGTCAGAAGTAGTGGACTATAAAGGGAATAGGAGTCAGATGTAGTGCACTATAAAGGGAATAGGAGTCAGAAGGGAATAGGAGTCAGAAGTAGTGTACTATAAAGGGAATAGGAGTCAGAAGTAGTGCACTATAAAGGGAATAGGAGTCAGATGTAGTGCACTATAAAGGGAATAGGAGTCAGAAGTAGTGTACTATAAAGGGAATAGGAGTCAGATGTAGTGCACTATAAAGGGAATAGGAGTCCGATGTAGTGTACTATGAAGGGAATAGCAGTCAGAAGTAGTGCACTATAAAGGGAATAGGAGTCAGAAGTAGTGTACTATAAAGGGAATAGGAGTCAGATGTAGTGCACTATAAAGGGAATAGGAGTCAGAAGTAGTGCACCATACAGGGAATAGGGGTCAGATGTAGTGCACTATAAAGGGAATAGGAGTCAGAAGTAGTGTACTATAAAGGGAATAGGAGTCAGATGTAGTGGACTATAAAGGGAATAGGAGTCAGAAGGGAATAGGAGTCAGAAGTAGTGGACTATAAAGGGAATAGGAGTCAGATGTAGTGCACTATAAAGGGAATAGGAGTCAGAAGGGAATAGGAGTCAGAAGTAGTGTACTATAAAGGGAATAGGAGTCAGAAGTAGTGCACTATAAAGGGAATAGGAGTCAGATGTAGTGCACTATAAAGGGAATAGGAGTCAGAAGGGATTAGGAGTCAGAAGTAGTGCACTATAAAGGGAATAGGAGTCAGAAGTAGTTCACTATAAAGGGAATAGGAGTCAGAAGTAGTGTACTATAAAGGGAATAGGAGTCAGAAGGGAATAGGAGTCAGAAGTAGTGTACTATAAAGGGAATAGGAGTCAGACGGGAATAGGAGTCAGAAGTAGTGCACCATACAGGGAATAGGGGTCAGATGTAGTGCACTATGAAGGGAATAGGAGTCAGATGTAGTGTACTATAAAGGGAATAGGGGTCAGATGTAGTGTACTATAAAGGGAATAGGAGTCAGATGTAGTGTACTATAAAGGGAATAGGAGTCAGATGTAGTGCACTATAAAGGGAATAGGAGTCAGAAGTAGTGTACTATAAAGGGAATAGGAGTCAGATGTAGTGCACTATAAAGGGAATAGGAGTCCGATGTAGTGCACTATAAAGGGAATAGGAGTCCGATGTAGTGTACTATAAAGGGAATAGGAGTCAGATGTAGTGCACTATAAAGGGAATAGGAGTCAGATGTAGTGCACTATAAAGGGAATAGGAGTCAGAAGTAGTGCACCATACAGGGAATAGGGGTCAGATGTAGTGCACTATAAAGGGAATAGGAGTCAGATGTAGTGTACTATAAAGGGAATAGGAGTCAGAAGGGAATAGGAGTCAGAAGTAGTGCACTATAAAGGGAATAGGAGTCAGAAGTAGTGCACTATAAAGGGAATAGGAGTCAGAAGTAGTTCACTATAAAGGGAATAGGAGTCAGAAGTAGTGTACTATAAAGGGAATAGGAGTCAGAAGGGAATAGGAGTCAGAAATAGTGTACTATAAAGGGAATAGGAGTCAGAAGGGAATAGGAGTCAGAAGTAGTGCACTATAAAGGGAATAGGAGTCAGAAGTAGTTCACTATAAAGGGAATAGGAGTCAGAAGTAGTGTACTATAAAGGGAATAGGAGTCAGAAGGGAATAGGAGTCAGAAGTAGTGTACTATAAAGGGAATAGGAGTCAGATGTAGTGGACTATAAAGGGAATAGGAGTCAGATGTAGTGTACTATAAAGGGAATAGGAGTCAGAAGTAGTGTACTATAAAGGGAATAGGAGTCAGAAGGGAATAGGAGTCAGAAGTAGTGTACTATAAAGGGAATAGGAGTCAGATGTAGTGGACTATAAAGGGAATAGGAGTCAGAAGTAGTGGACTATAAAGGGAATAGGAGTCAGATGTAGTGGACTATAAAGGCAATAGGAGTCAGAAGGGAATAGGAGTCAGAAGTAGTGTACTATAAAGGGAATAGGAGTCAGAAGGGAATAGGAGTCAGGAGTAGTGTACTATAAAGGGAATAGGAGTCAGATGTAGTGGACTATAAAGGGAATAGGAGTCAGATGTAGTGTACTATAAAGGGAATAGGAGTCAGAAGTAGTGTACTATAAAGGGAATAGGAGTCAGAAGGGAATAGGAGTCAGAAGTAGTGTACTATAAAGGGAATAGGAGTCAGAAGTAGTGGACTATAAAGGGAATAGGAGTCAGATGTAGTGGACTATAAAGGGAATAGGAGTCAGAAGGGAATAGGAGTCAGAAGTAGTGTACTATAAAGGGAATAGGAGTCAGAAGGGAATAGGAGTCAGAAGTAGTGCACTATAAAGGGAATAGGAGTCAGATGTAGTGCACTATAAAGGGAATAGGGGTCAGATGTAGTGTACTATAAAGGGAATAGGGGTCAGATGTAGTGTACTATAAAGGGAATAGGAGTCAGATGTAGTGTACTATAAAGGGAATAGGGGTCAGATGTAGTGTACTATAAAGGGAATAGGAGTCAGAAGTAGTGTACTATAAAGGGAATAGGAGTCAGATGTAGTGCACTATAAAGGGAATAGGAGTCAGAAGTAGTGCACTATAAAGGGAATAGGAGTCAGAAGTAGTGTACTATAAAGGGAATAGGAGTCAGAAGGGAATAGGAGTCAGAAGTAGTGCACTATAAAGGGAATAGGAGTCAGAAGGGAATAGGAGTCAGAAGTAGTGTACTATAAAGGGAATAGGAGTCAGAAGGGAATAGGAGTCAGAAGTAGTGCACTATAAAGGGAATAGGAGTCAGAAGTAGTGTACTATAAAGGGAATAGGAGTCAGAAGGGAATAGGAGTCAGAAGTAGTGTACTATAAAGGGAATAGGAGTCAGAAGGGAATAGGAGTCAGAAGTAGTGCACTATAAAGGGAATAGGAGTCAGAAGTAGTGTACTATAAAGGGAATAGGAGTCAGAAGGGAATAGGAGTCAGAAGTAGTGTACTATAAAGGGAATAGGAGTCAGAAGGGAATAGGAGTCAGAAGTAGTGTACTATAAAGGGAATAGGAGTCAGAAGGGAATAGGAGTCAGAAGTAGTGTACTATAAAGGGAATAGGAGTCAGAAGTAGTGTACTATAAAGGGAATAGGAGTCAGAAGGGAATAGGAGTCAGAAGTAGTTCACTATAAAGGGAATAGGAGTCAGAAGTAGTGTACTATAAAGGGAATAGGAGTCAGAAGGGAATAGGAGTCAGAAGTAGTGTACTATAAAGGGAATAGGAGTCAGAAGGGAATAGGAGTCAGAAGTAGTGTACTATAAAGGGAATAGGAGTCAGATGTAGTGGACTATAAAGGGAATAGGAGTCAGATGTAGTGTACTATAAAGGGAATAGGAGTCAGAAGTAGTGTACTATAAAGGGAATAGGAGTCAGAAGGGAATAGGAGTCAGAAGTAGTGTACTATAAAGGGAATAGGAGTCAGATGTAGTGGACTATAAAGGGAATAGGAGTCAGAAGTAGTGGACTATAAAGGGAATAGGAGTCAGATGTAGTGGACTATAAAGGCAATAGGAGTCAGAAGGGAATAGGAGTCAGAAGTAGTGCACTATAAAGGGAATAGGAGTCAGAAGTAGTGCACTATAAAGGGAATAGGAGTCAGAAGTAGTTCACTATAAAGGGATTAGGAGTCAGAAGTAGTGTACTATAAAGGGAATAGGAGTCAGAAGGGAATAGGAGTCAGAAGTAGTGTACTATAAAGGGAATAGGAGTCAGAAGGGAATAGGAGTCAGAAGTAGTGCACTATAAAGGGAATAGGAGTCAGAAGTAGTTCACTATAAAGGGAATAGGAGTCAGAAGTAGTGTACTATAAAGGGAATAGGAGTCAGAAGGGAATAGGAGTCAGAAGTAGTGTACTATAAAGGGAATAGGAGTCAGAAGGGAATAGGAGTCAGAAGTAGTGTACTATAAAGGGAATAGGAGTCAGATGTAGTGGACTATAAAGGGAATAGGAGTCAGATGTAGTGTACTATAAAGGGAATAGGAGTCAGAAGTAGTGTACTATAAAGGGAATAGGAGTCAGAAGGGAATAGGAGTCAGAAGTAGTGTACTATAAAGGGAATAGGAGTCAGATGTAGTGGACTATAAAGGGAATAGGAGTCAGAAGTAGTGGACTATAAAGGGAATAGGAGTCAGATGTAGTGGACTATAAAGGCAATAGGAGTCAGAAGGGAATAGGAGTCAGAAGTAGTGTACTATAAAGGGAATATGAGTCAGAAGGGAATAGGAGTCAGAAGTAGTGTACTATAAAGGGAATAGGAGTCAGATGTAGTGGACTATAAAGGGAATAGGAGTCAGATGTAGTGGACTATAAAGGGAATAGGAGTCAGAAGGGAATAGGAGTCAGAAGTAGTGTACTATAAAAGGAATAGGAGTCAGAAGGGAATAGGAGTCAGAAGTAGTGCACTATAAAGGGAATAGGAGTCAGAAGTAGTGCACTATAAAGGGAATAGGAGTCAGATGTAGTGCACTATAAAGGGAATAGGAGTCAGAAGGGATTAGGAGTCAGAAGTAGTGCACTATAAAGGGAATAGGAGTCAGAAGTAGTTCACTATAAAGGGAATAGGAGTCAGAAGTAGTGTACTATAAAGGGAATAGGAGTCAGAAGGGAATAGGAGTCAGAAGTAGTGTACTATAAAGGGAATAGGAGTCAGAAGGGAATAGGAGTCAGAAGTAGTGCACCATACAGGGAATAGGGGTCAGATGTAGTGCACTATGAAGGGAATAGGAGTCAGATGTAGTGTACTATAAAGGGAATAGGGGTCAGATGTAGTGTACTATAAAGGGAATAGGAGTCAGATGTAGTGTACTATAAAGGGAATAGGAGTCAGATGTAGTGCACTATAAAGGGAATAGGAGTCAGAAGTAGTGTACTATAAAGGGAATAGGAGTCAGATGTAGTGCACTATAAAGGGAATAGGAGTCCGATGTAGTGTACTATGAAGGGAATAGCAGTCAGAAGTAGTGCACTATAAAGGGAATAGGAGTCAGAAGTAGTGTACTATAAAGGGAATAGGAGTCAGATGTAGTGCACTATAAAGGGAATAGGAGTCAGAAGTAGTGCACCATACAGGGAATAGGGGTCAGATGTAGTGCACTATAAAGGGAATAGGAGTCAGATGTAGTGTACTATAAAGGGAATAGGAGTCAGAAGGGAATAGGAGTCAGAAGTAGTGCACTATAAAGGGAATAGGAGTCAGAAGTAGTGCACTATAAAGGGAATAGGAGTCAGAAGTAGTTCACTATAAAGGGAATAGGAGTCAGAAGTAGTGTACTATAAAGGGAATAGGAGTCAGAAGGGAATAGGAGTCAGAAATAGTGTACTATAAAGGGAATAGGAGTCAGAAGGGAATAGGAGTCAGAAGTAGTGCACTATAAAGGGAATAGGAGTCAGAAGTAGTTCACTATAAAGGGAATAGGAGTCAGAAGTAGTGTACTATAAAGGGAATAGGAGTCAGAAGGGAATAGGAGTCAGAAGTAGTGTACTATAAAGTGAATATGAGTCAGAAGGGAATAGGAGTCAGAAGTAGTGTACTATAAAGGGAATAGGAGTCAGATGTAGTGGACTATAAAGGGAATAGGAGTCAGATGTAGTGTACTATAAAGGGAATAGGAGTCAGAAGTAGTGTACTATAAAGGGAATAGGAGTCAGATGTAGTGGACTATAAAGGGAATAGGAGTCAGAAGTAGTGGACTATAAAGGGAATAGGAGTCAGATGTAGTGGACTATAAAGGCAATAGGAGTCAGAAGGGAATAGGAGTCAGAAGTAGTGTACTATAAAGGGAATAGGAGTCAGAAGGGAATAGGAGTCAGAAGTAGTGTACTATAAAGGGAATAGGAGTCAGATGTAGTGGACTATAAAGGGAATAGGAGTCAGATGTAGTGTACTATAAAGGGAATAGGAGTCAGAAGTAGTGTACTATAAAGGGAATAGGAGTCAGAAGGGAATAGGAGTCAGACGTAGTGTACTATAAAGGGAATAGGAGTCAGATGTAGTGGACTATAAAGGGAATAGGAGTCAGAAGTAGTGGACTATAAAGGGAATAGGAGTCAGAAGGGAATAGGAGTCAGAAGTAGTGCACTATAAAGGGAATAGGAGTCAGAAGTAGTGTACTATAAAGGGAATAGGAGTCAGATGTAGTGCACTATAACGGGAATAGGGGTCAGATGTAGTGTACTATAAAGGGAATAGGGGTCAGATGTAGTGCACTATAAAGGGAATAGGAGTCAGATGTAGTGTACTATGAAGGGAATAGCAGTCAGAAGTAGTGCACTATAAAGGGAATAGGAGTCAGAAGGGAATAGGAGTCAGAAGTAGTGTACTATAAAGGGAATAGGAGTCAGAAGGGAATAGGAGTCAGAAGTAGTGCACTATAAAGGGAATAGGTGTCAGAAGTAGTGCACTATAAAGGGAATAGGAGTCAGAAGTAGTTCACTATAAAGGGAATAGGAGTCAGAAGTAGTGTACTATAAAGGGAATAGGAGTCAGAAGGGAATAGGAGTCAGAAGTAGTGTACTATAAAGGGAATAGGAGTCAGAAGGGAATAGGAGTCAGAAGTAGTGCACTATAAAGGGAATAGGAGTCAGAAGTAGTGTACTATAAAGGGAATAGGAGTCAGAAGGGAATAGGAGTCAGAAGTAGTGTACTATAAAGGGAATAGGAGTCAGAAGGGAATAGGAGTCAGAAGTAGTGTACTATAAAGGGAATAGGAGTCAGAAGGGAATAGGAGTCAGAAGTAGTGTACTATAAAGGGAATAGGAGTCAGAAGGGAATAGGAGTCAGAAGTAGTGTACTATAAAGGGAATAGGAGTCAGAAGGGAATAGGAGTCAGAAGTAGTGCACTATAAAGGGAATAGGTGTCAGAAGTAGTGCACTATAAAGGGAATAGGAGTCAGAAGTACTGTACTATAAAGGGAATAGGAGTCAGAAGGGAATAGGAGTCAGAAGTAGTGCACTATAAAGGGAATAGGAGTCAGAAGTAGTGTACTATAAAGGGAATAGGAGTCAGAAGGGAATAGGAGTCAGAAGTAGTGTACTATAAAGGGAATAGGAGTCAGAAGGGAATAGGAGTCAGAAGTAGTCTACTATAAAGGGAATAGGAGTCAGAAGGGAATAGGAGTCAGAAGTAGTGTACTATAAAGGGAATAGGAGTCAGAAGGGAATAGGAGTCAGAAGTAGTTCACTATAAAGGGAATAGGAGTCAGAAGTAGTGTACTATAAAGGGAATAGGAGTCAGAAGGATATAGGAGTCAGAAGTAGTGTACTATAAAGGGAATAGGAGTCAGAAGGGAATAGGAGTCAGAAGTAGTGTACTATAAAGGGAATAGGAGTCAGATGTAGTGGACTATAAAGGGAATAGGAGTCAGATGTAGTGTACTATAAAGGGAATAGGAGTCAGAAGTAGTGTACTATAAAGGGAATAGGAGTCAGAAGGGAATAGGAGTCAGAAGTAGTGTACTATAAAGGGAATAGGAGTCAGATGTAGTGGACTATAAAGGGAATAGGAGTCAGAAGTAGTGGACTATAAAGGGAATAGGAGTCAGATGTAGTGGACTATAAAGGCAATAGGAGTCAGAAGGGAATAGGAGTCAGAAGTAGTTCACTATAAAGGGAATAGGAGTCAGAAGTAGTGTACTATAAAGGGAATAGGAGTCAGAAGGATATAGGAGTCAGAAGTAGTGTACTATAAAGGGAATAGGAGTCAGAAGGGAATAGGAGTCAGAAGTAGTGTACTATAAAGGGAATAGGAGTCAGATGTAGTGGACTATAAAGGGAATAGGAGTCAGATGTAGTGTACTATAAAGGGAATAGGAGTCAGAAGTAGTGTACTATAAAGGGAATAGGAGTCAGAAGGGAATAGGAGTCAGAAGTAGTGTACTATAAAGGGAATAGGAGTCAGATGTAGTGGACTATAAAGGGAATAGGAGTCAGAAGTAGTGGACTATAAAGGGAATAGGAGTCAGATGTAGTGGACTATAAAGGCAATAGGAGTCAGAAGGGAATAGGAGTCAGAAGTAGTGCACTATAAAGGGAATAGGAGTCTGAAGTAGTGCACTATAAAGGGAATAGGAGTCAGAAGTAGTTCACTATAAAGGGAATAGGAGTCAGAAGTAGTGTACTATAAAGGGAATAGGAGTCAGAAGGGAATAGGAGTCAGAAGTAGTGTACTATAAAGGGAATAGGAGTCAGAAGGGAATAGGAGTCAGAAGTAGTGCACTATAAAGGGAATAGGAGTCAGAAGTAGTTCACTATAAAGGGAATAGGAGTCAGAAGTAGTGTACTATAAAGGGAATAGGAGTCAGAAGGGAATAGGAGTCAGAAGTAGTGTACTATAAAGGGAATAGGAGTCAGAAGGGAATAGGAGTCAGAAGTAGTGTACTATAAAGGGAATAGGAGTCAGATGTAGTGGACTATAAAGGGAATAGGAGTCAGATGTAGTGTACTATAAAGGGAATAGGAGTCAGAAGTAGTGTACTATAAAGGGAATAGGAGTCAGAAGGGAATAGGAGTCAGAAGTAGTGTACTATAAAGGGAATAGGAGTCAGATGTAGTGGACTATAAAGGGAATAGGAGTCAGAAGTAGTGGACTATAAAGGGAATAGGAGTCAGATGTAGTGGACTATAAAGGCAATAGGAGTCAGAAGGGAATAGGAGTCAGAAGTAGTGTACTATAAAGGGAATAGGAGTCAGAAGGGAATAGAAGTCAGAAGTAGTGTACTATAAAGGGAATAAGAGTCAGATGTAGTGGACTATAAAGGGAATAGGAGTCAGATGTAGTGTACTATAAAGGGAATAGGAGTCAGAAGTAGTGTACTATAAAGGGAATAGGAGTCAGAAGGGAATAGGAGTCAGAAGTAGTGTACTATAAAGGGAATAGGAGTCAGATGTAGTGGACTATAAAGGGAATAGGAGTCAGATGTAGTGGACTATAAAGGGAATAGGAGTCAGAAGGGAATAGGAGTCAGAAGTAGTGTACTATAAAGGGAATAGGAGTCAGAAGTAGTGTACTATACAGGGAATAGGAGTCAGATGTAGTGCACTATAAAGGGAATAGGAGTCAGATGTAGTGTACTATAAAGGGAATAGGAGTCAGATGTAGTGGACTATAAAGGGAATAGGAGTCAGATGTAGTGGACTATAAAGGGAATAGGAGTCAGATGTAGTGCACTATAAAGGGAATAGGAGTCAGATGTAGTGGACTATAAAGGGAATAGGAGTCAGATGTAGTGCACTATAAAGGGAATAGGGGTCAGAATTAGTGGTAGGGTGCCATTTGAGACACAGCCTAAATGCGTTTCCCCCTGTCGTCCTGCAGGTAACCGTGTGGGTCGTAAGATGGAGGAACTGATCGCTGAGTTTAACCCGTCTAAGATCACCACCCACTCTGCCCTGCTAGACCTGGACAAACTACCTGAGTTTAACAAGTACACTACCTGTCTGTCTGTCTCTTTGTATCCATCTCTCCCTCCACAAGTTCTTTAGGCTGGCTGCTGTCAAACCTCAAGGTTGAGTGTAGTTCAAGGGTAGAAGCCATAGTAGGTTTCATGTCATGACACAGAGCTGTGGGTAGTGTAGTCGTGAGTACCAGTCTCTTTAACTAACATTCCACCCCTTGTTATGACACAGAGCTGTGGGTAGTGAAGTCTGAGTACCAGTCTCTTTAACTAACATTCCACCCCTTGTCATGACTCAGAGCAAATACACCATGACAGCTTAATACACAAGGGGTGGAACAGTGGCAAAGGTACCCACAGGACAAACAGAATAATATTAGTCTGAGGAGAGATTAAATAGCATTAATACAACAAAAATAATTCTAAACACACCTTTAGTTTACAAAGTTAACTCTGGTCACTCACATTCTCTGGTCACTCACATTCCACTCCTTGTGACACAGAGCTGTGGGTAGTGTAGTCTGAGTACCAGTCTCTTTAACTAACATTCCACTCCTTGTCATGACACAGAGCTGTGGGTAGTGTAGTCTGAGTACCAGTCTCTTTAACATTCCACTCCTTGTGACACAGAGTTGTGGGTAGTGTAGTCTGAGTACCAGTCTCTTTAACTAACATTACACTCCTTGTCATTGCCATAGAAACTGGTCTCTGGTAATCTCAACGTTCAATATGCAGCTGGTTTACGGCAGAGTTGCTCATTGGTTGTTCGAAATAACATTAATATTTTCCATGACGAGCATCTTTTCACGCTGTCAACAGACTGGTTTTATCTGGCTGAACCAAACAACACGGTTGCTTAGCAACCGGATAGCAACACTTCCAGTCGAGAGAAAACAGTGATAGTTCCAGTAGTTGCATAATCGTTGTGATTGGAGGAAAGCTGTGAGGGGTTATCGAATCAGGATCAACTCCTCTGTTCTCCTCGTGCTCATTAATGATAGAATCTTCAGAGTTGAAGATGGCAGAACGTCCGGTCTCTTTGGCACATGGTGTGGAGTGTTAACTAAGAGACTGTTACCCAGGCTACAGGTGGTGCTGTTGCACTGTGTATTTCTGCCTATATATATTGTGTCTGCTGACCTGCCTCATTCAGTCATGATAAATGACTCCAATAATCACCTCGTCATGATCTTCAGTTTAGAATGCAATTTGATGAATCAGATGGAGAGAAGGTGTGACACCAATCAGGGCCCTGAGTACTGACTGGCATCGCCCACCCCTGGTTCTAGCACATAAGGGTCTAGGATCAGCTTTCTCAATGCTTCTCCTAACCACCCTTATCTTAACAACTCACTCCAGACCAGTCCTTAGTAATCTCAGTAATCCTCTCTGTGTTCTCCCAGGATCCACCTGCAGCAGCGTATCGATGACGCGGTGCAACGTGATTGGCTGGTGAGGGATCTGCAGGGGCGGATCCAGGAAGTGTACGGAACACAGGTCCAGGATCAGGATGTTCTGCAACCAGATTACATCACAAGGGTTCTACACCTGCGCAAGGTAACTATGACCTCATCACACGGGTGCTACACCTGCGCAAGGAAACTATGACCTCATCACAAGGGTTCTACACCTGCGTGCAAGGTAACTATGACCTCATCATATGACCTCATCACACGGGTTCTACACCTGCGTGCACGGTAACTATGGACGTAACCAAGGTAACAGGGCAGCAGCTGTTGTGTCAATCTTCGCACCAGCTGAAAAACCCTCTGGAACCCTTTGGCATTCTGACATTCCCAGTTTGAGAATATCACAGCCCAGTGCAGAATGTGGAGCCTGTCTGTCTGGAGGTCACCGTCTCTCTCACTCACTCACATATCTCCTCTCTCTCTGAGCTGGTAGCTCCAGAGTATTCCTACCTTTGGGTTCCACCCTCCTTCTCTGTCTAATTCTCTCTCCTTTTCTCTCTCTCTCTTTCTCTCTCTCTCTCAGGGTCATATCTCCTCTGTGTCTGACCTGGTGTCCTCAGAGTATTCCTACCTGTGGGTTCGACCTTCTTTCTCTGACCAACAGATGGCAGCACTCAGCTCAGAGACACAACACATCGCTACTCTGGTCATACGGTATGTACCATAACTACTATAGACTAACAGAACTACTCTGGTTCATACCATAACTACTATAGACTAACAGGACTACTCTGGTTCATACCATAACTACTATAGACTAACAGGACTACTCTGGTTCATACCATAACTACTATAGACTAACAGGACTACTCTGGTTCATACCATAACTACTATAGACTAACAGGACTACTCTGGTTCATACCATAACTACTATAGACTAACAGGACTACTCTGGTTCATACCATAACTACTATAGACTAACAGGACTACTCTGGGTCATACCATAACTACTATAGACTAACAGGACTACTCTGGGTCATACCATAACTACTATAGACTAACAGGACTACTCTGGTTCATACCATAACTACTATAGACTAACAGGACTACTCTGGTTCATACCATAACTACTATAGACTAACAGGACTACTCTGGTTCATACCATAACTACTATAGACTAACAGGACTACTCTGGGTCATACCATAACTACTATAGACTAACAGGACTACTCTGGGTCATACCATAACTACTATAGACTAACAGGACTACTCTGGTTCATACCATAACTACTATAGACTAACAGGACTACTCTGGGTCATACCATAACTACTATAGACTAACAGGACTACTCTGGGTCATACCATAACTACTATAGACTAACAGGACTACTCTGGGTCATACCATAACTACTATAGACTAACAGGACTACTCTGGTTCATACCATAACTACTATAGACTAACAGGACTACTCTGGGTCATACCATAACTACTATAGACTAACAGGACTACTCTGGTTCATACCATAACTACTATAGAATAACAGGACTACTCTGGTTCATACCATAACTACTATAGACTAACAGGACTACTCTGGTTCATACCATAACTACTATAGACTAACAGGACTACTCTGGTTCATACCATAACTACTATAGACTAACAGGACTACTCTGGTTCATACCATAACTACTATAGACTAACAGGACTACTCTGGGTCATACCATAACTACTATAGACTAGCAGAACTACTCTGGTTCATACCAACACTACTATAGACTAACAGGACTACTCTGGTTCATACCATAACTACTATAGACTAACAGGACTACTCTGGGTCATACCAACACTACTATAGACTAACAGGACTACTCTGGTTCATACCATAACTACTATAGACTAACAGAACTACTCTGGTTCATACCATAACTACTATAGACTAACAGGACTACTCTGGTTCATACCATAACTACTATAGACTAACAGGACTACTCTGGTTCATACCATAACTACTATAGACTAACAGGACTACTCTGGTTCATACCATAACTACTATAGACTAACAGGACTACTCTGGTTCATACCATAACTACTATAGACTAACAGGACTACTCTGGTTCATACCATAACTACTATAGACTAACAGGACTACTCTGGGTCATACCATAACTACTATAGACTACCAGGACTACTCTGGTTCATACCAACACTACTATAGACTAACAGGACTACTCTGGTTCATACCATAACTACTATAGACTAACAGGGCTACTCTGGTTCATACCATAACTACTATAGACTAACAGGACTACTCCGGTCATACAGTATTAGCTATAGTATTATAGACTACAGTACTACTCTAGTCATACAGTATTAGCTATAGTACTATAGACTACAGAACTACTCTAGTCATACAGTATTAGCTATAGTACTATAGACTACAGTACTACTCTAGTCATACAGTATCTATCAGAACTTACTGTTAACTAAAACCACTCCTAGTTCCCTTTCAATGTAGTCAAGTTTGTTTGTCAGAAGTTAAGTGACGGTGTCCTTTTTAATGAACCAAGACTTTTCTGAAAATGACGACTGTCAGTTATGTGTCTTTCATATTTTAATTGATTAAAAAAATGTACTTCCGTGTACTATTAACATGTCTTGGTGTTAACTGCCTGTCCCATGTCTGTCTCTGTGTAGGTTGATGGAAGGTCTGAAAGGAGGTGAGGAACTGACAGTAGACCAGCTCAGTGTACAACTGAAGACTCTGGCTAAGAAGACCAGCAACACTAAATACAGAGATGTTATGAAGATTATACGACTGGCTCTCAGCGGACTACAGGTAGGAGAGAGTGAAAGGGGGAACGGAGAGAGACTGACCATCAGACTACAGGCAGGAGAGAGACTGGCCCTCAGACTACAGGTAGGAGAGAGACTGGCCCTCAGACTACAGGTAGGAGAGAGACTAGCCCAGGACTACAGGTAGGCGAGACACTGGCCCTCAGACTACAGGCAGGAGAGAGACTGGCCCTCAGACTACAGGTAGGAGAGAGACTAGCCCTCAGACTACAGGTAGGAGAGAGACTGGCCCTCAGACTACAGGTAAGCGAGAGACTAGCCCTCAGACTACAGGTAGTAGAGAGACTGGCCCTCAGACTACAGGTAGGAGAGAGACTAGCCCCGGACTACAGGCAGGAGAGAGACTGGTCCTCAGACTACAGGTAGGCAAGAGACTGGTCCTCAGACTACAGGTAGGAGAGAGACTGGTCCTCAGACTACAGGTAGGAGAGAGACTGGCCCTCAGACTACAGGTAGGAGAGAGACTGGCCCTCAGACTACAGGTAGGAGAGAGACTGGTCCTCAGACTACAGGTAGGAGAGAGACTGACCCTCAGACTACAGGTAGGAGAGAGACTAGCCCTCAGACTACAGGTAGGAGAGAGACTGGCCCTCAGACTACAGGTAGGAGAGAGACTGGCCCTCAGACTACAGGTAGGAGAGAGACTGGCCCTCAGACTACAGGTAGGAGAGAGGGAGGCGGAACGGAGAGAGACGGCGAAAAAGAAAGTACCACAATGACAATGTGTATATATAAAAAAAAAAAGAGAAGTTGTGTTTGATTGCTGTCCTGTCAACATGATTGTCACAGCTCTTGAAAAATAATGTTTCTTCTTCCTCCTCCGTCCGTCTGTCCGTCTGTCTGTCTGTCTGTCCGTCTGTCTCTGTCTGTCTGTCTCTGTCTGTCCCTGTCTGTCTGTCTGTCTCTGTCTGTCTCTGTCTGTCTGTCTGTCTGTCTGTCTGTCTGTCTGTCTGTCTGTCTGTCTGTCTGTCTGTCTGTCTGTCTCTGCAGCAAGGCCCCAGTGTAGCAGAGATGATGGTATCGTTGGGACCCAGTGAGATCACACATCGCTTCAACAGAGTTCTACTGCAGCACTGAACATTGTGGCTGCATGGCACCCTATTCCCTATATAGTGCACTACTTTAGTCCAGGGCCCTATAGTGCAGAAGCAGTGCATTATTATACGGATGAGTCACAAAGGGCACCCTATTCCCTCTCGCAGCAACACCTGAAGACTAGGTTGTAATAATGTGTTACCAATCGGGAGAGAAAACAGACTGAAAACCGGGAGGGACTACTTTGAACTTGTCCAATAAGAAACGTTAATTTTCATATTCCCCCTGCAAGAAACGTTTTGCTACGTTGTGCCATAATGAATATGACCCTGGTTCATTATTCTAACTGGTTACCTGATTGTAACACAGCAACACTGAGGACTGGTTTTCTGACTCTAACAATATTCCTGGACTGTATATGATCACACTTGACTTGTAATGGACATTCAGTCAAGTTGAACTGGAAATGTTTGCAATAAAACAAGTTTCTACTAATTATCGATGCTCTTATGTCTTCAGTGGGAACTCTAAATGTATTCAACATTACATTGATTATGGTTGATTGTCCATTTTGGGGCGGCAGGTAGCCTAGTGGTTAGAGCGTTGGATTTGTAACCAAAGGTGGCAAGATCGAATCCCTGAGCTGACAAGGTAAAAATCTGTCGTTCTGCCCCTGAACAAGTCAGTTAACCCACTGTTCCCCGGTAGGCCGTCATTGTAAATAAGAATTTGTTCTTAGCTGACTTGCCTAGTTAAATAAAGGTTACAAATGAATTTCAAAAAATATGGAATGAAAGTTATGTCAGGTATATGGTAAGTTACCTTACCACTCTCATTGCTGTGTTTTCATTTACAGAAAGTCTCACCGTACCTAACCTGTTTACCACACCCGTCTCCGGGATGGTTAACTCTGGAAACTCCTTTGGTCTCTACTGAGTTAGTAGGTACATCAGCTTTTAGTTTTCTTGCACCTTACTTGTGGAACAATCTTCAAAATGTTGTTATATTTGTTTGTTCTGGTGTCTAGGTCAATTCAGAAATCTGTAAAAAATAATATATATATATATATATTTTACTAGGCAAGTCAGCTAAGAACAAATTCTTATTTTCAATGACGGCCTAGGAACAGTGGGTTATCTGCCTTGTTCAGGGGCAGAACGGCAGATTTTTACCTTGTCAGCTCAGGGATTCGATCTTGCCACCTTTGGTTACAAATCCAACGCTCTAACCACTAGGCTACCTGCCGCCCCACTTGCCGTGGCTGTTGTAGACCATTTCAGCTGGGGGGGGGGGGCCAAGCTGGGGCCAGTTGTACTGCTAGAGGGGCCAGTTGTACTGCTAGAGGGGCCAGTTGTACTGCTAGAGGGGCCAGTTGTACTGCTAGAGGGGCCAGTTGTACTGCTAGAACTGCTAGAGGGGCCAGTTGTACTGCTAGAGGGGCCAGTTGTACTGCTAGAGGGGCCAGTTGTACTGCTAGAGGGGCCAGTTGTACTGCTAGAGGGGCCAGTTGTACTGCTAGAGGGGCCAGTTGAACTGTATGAGGGGCCAGTTACATTAGATGTTATTGTTCTCATATCGTTTTCTTCACTGCATTGCAGGCATTAGCAGGCAAAATACCATGTTCATAATCATCATCGTTGCCACTGTCTAATAACAGATGTAAAAAAAGAATAATGAACATTTAAAAAAAAAAAAGAATAATTAAAAAAAGAATGATAGCAAAAATGTGTTATTTTAAAATGATTTCATACTCCACATTTAGGGGGGCCACAAGGGGGTCCAAAATTGTCACCACAGGGGCACTGCCCCCCCCCCCCCCCCCAGAACCGCTAGTGCCCACTTGAGGACTATACTGATGAATGTGTTTGTTCTGGTGTCTCTAGGTCAATTCAGAAAGCTGATTGTGGACATTATGGATGAATGTGTTTGTTTTAAGACAGTGCTTTTCTCTCCGCTTGCATTTTATATTGATTTTTGGTTTTCTGTAATTGATCTAATTCAAGGCTCATCTGTAAAAGAGACATTGGTCTCAGTATGACTCCCTGATTTTAAATAAAGGTTAAATATAATAAATACATTTGTATTATAGCTCAAACTCATAAACCACCAAGGAAAAGTTGTGAAAAAAACCTGCTGTGGGGGGAAAAATGGTTAACATTGCTTAGCCTAGGGACGTAGCTCAGCCGCTGAGAAGTTGTACTATATAATTGGTCTGCGACTTACAGTCCAAATTTCACCCTTTTCGTTTTATAGTGCACTAATTTTAACCATACGGATCAGGTTAAAATGAGTGTACTAGGAGTAGGGTACAATTTGGAACGTCATAACTTCTGACTAAGCACAACTCGAGTCACATGTCGCGGCTGTGGGCTGGTTTCTCAAGACGAGTTGACAGTTCTTTCCGCCCGCTAAGAGGACTGTGTGAAGTTTTGAGAAGTTACCGAGTACCGGGGGAAGGCGACTGCAAAGGCCATGGCGACCAGGGACAGTGGCGGAGAGAACCTAGAATCGTGGTTGAGTAAGTTAAATGACACGGGGAATTCGTTTTTTTTTTTCTTCAGAGAGTTTGTTAAATGTATTACCTTTATAGTAGTGCGATTATATTTTGTCGTTTGACAATAACTTGTCTTGTGGTTCACAGTTGGAAATGGTGCATCTTGAAGTTGTGCGTCACTGAAAGTCGAACCTTGCAGTGATATCGCCAGTTTAATAAACAGGCTTCATATCACGTCATTTGCACGAGTGCTTGCAAATATGGCGAGCAATATTTTCAGCTGCTGTAACTGTCTCTCGGCTTGCCTTGTTGTCGCGATGCGTTTAACATCTCATGTTTTCTTCGTAGCAAATTCCGCGGAGGGAATTACCGAATAAAAAGTTACTAAGTTTGATTGTGAAGGGCAGTTTTATAATGTATTACCAATATGTTCTTTTTAAACGCAACAAAATAGCTCTGAAAGAACAGAAAGTATGAGAAAGGCTACATCTTGTCAGCCAGTCATGCGCTCATCCAGATGTTTTTTTTAATCTTCTCCTTCGCTCGACTAACCTACACCCAGTCGTGGAAAAAGTACCCAACCTCTCAAACTTGAGTAAAAGATACCTTTATAGTCAAAGTGAAAGTCACCCAGTAAAATCCTACATGAGTAAAAGTATTTGGTTTTAAATATAAGTATCAAATGTAAATGCTAAAAGGTGCTTAAGTATCAAAAGTAAAAGTATAAATCATTTCAAATTCCTTATATTAAGCAAACCATACGGCACCATTTTTTTTATATATATTTTTTTATTTACGGATAGCCAGGGACACGCTCCAACACTCGATACATAATTTACAAACGAAGCATGTGTTTAGTGAGTCCACCAGATCAGAGCCAGTAGGGATGACCAGGGATGTTCTCTGGTAAAGACCCCCCATAAACGTCTTAAGTAGTAGTACTTTAAAGTAAAGCACTGCCTACACCCACTACACGGCACACAGTCTGCAGTGAGCTTCCGGTTCTAGTTCAATGTTGCAACATCATCATTGTAGAATACACACTTGCAGGGACCTTCCTTTTGATCAGAAGTGCAAACGTTTGTTTTTCTTCTTCTATATTTGTTTATATTTATATCCCAGGCAAGGTCACAGACCCATCTAACGCAAAGCTATGCTGATTGATCACTCTGTCTCTCTCCTTTCTCTCTCTCTCTCTCTCTCTCTCTCTGTCTCTGTCTCTCTCTGTCTCTCTCTGTCTCTCTCTCCCCTGTCTCTCTGTCTCTCTCTCTCTCTCTCTCCCCTGTCTCTCTGTCTCTCTCCTTTCTCTCTCTCTCTGTCTCTCTCCTTTCTCTCTCTCTGTCTCTCTCCTTTCTCTCTCTCTTCCTTCTATCTATCTCTCTCTCTCTCTCTCTCTCTCTCTCTCTCTCTCTCTCTCTCTCTCTCTCTCTCTCTCTCTCTCTCTCTCTGTCTCTCTCTGTCTCTCTCTGTCTCTGTCTCTCTCTCTCTCTCTCTCTCTCTCTCTGTCTCTCTCTTTCTCTCTCTCTCTCTCTCTCTCTCTCTCTCAGACAAGGCCACAGACCCGTCTAACTCAGAAGACAGGTGGGACTGTATCCAGGGCTTCTATGAACAGGTCAACCAGGAGGCTGATGGGTGAGTAGACACTATGGCTGTGTCCCCCAGACGGCAGCTTATGAACAGGTCAACCAGGAGGCTTATGACCAGGGCAACCTATTCTCTATATAGTGAACTACTGATAACCAGGGCAACCTATTCTCTATATAGTGAACTACTGATGACCAGGGAAACCTATTCTCTATATAGTGAACTACTGATAACCAGGGCAACCTATTCTCTATATAGTGAACTACTGATGACCAGGGCAACCTATTCTCTATATAGTGAACTACTGATGACCAGTAAACCTATTATCTATATAGTGAACTACTGATGACCAGGGAAACCTATTATCTATATAGTGAACTACTGATGACCAGGGAAACCTATTCTCTATATAGTGAACTACTGATAACCAGGGCAACCTATTCTCTATATAGTGAACTACTGATGACCAGGGCAACCTATTCTCTATATAGTGAACTACTGATAACCAGGGAAACCTATTCTCTATATAGTGAACTACTGATGGGCTCTGGTCAAAAGGAGACCTAGTGCACTAACAGAAGGAACCCAAAGAGAACCCTTCCCTGTATAGAGCACTAGGGCCCATAGGTCTCTGGTCCAAAGTAGTGCACTATATAGGGAATAGGGTACCGTGTGGGACGTAACCTTGGACACAGCAGAGGCTAGACAAGATATTTCACATTTTAAAAAAACCCAGCCTTTTTACACAGATAAGAAATGTTATTTTCCAATACCACAAAGTTGTTTTCATATTAGTTTGTAATCTAGATTACACTATCATTCTGAGGAACCACTTGTGTGTCGTGTGGGACACATCACTGAAAACCACTTCTCCCTTGTAATGTTATCTTCAAAATAAACTGTTAGACGTCTCCCGGGAGACACAAAGAACCTTTTATAGCAGTCGGCCACAGGGATTCCGAATGCCCTCTGATTGTTTTTTTTACCAGATATCTTTTATGTTGTATATAATGTAGTATTAGATAGTAATAGTTTTGAAAACACTGGTAGTTTATAAATCTACTCTCCTATTTCCCAGTCCTCAGGTTGCCACTCATCTCCTGGCCCATAAGATCCAGTCTCCTCAGCAGAGAGAGGCCCTGCAGGCCCTCACAGTAAGACAACACACCATCATATTATTATACGATAGTAATAACTATATTATACTATAGTAAAACCCCTCTACATAACAGAAGATCCAGTCTCCTCAGCAGAGAGAGGCTCTGCAGGCCCTCACAGTAAGACAACACACCATCATATTATTATACTATAGTAATAACTATATAATACTATAGTAAAACCCCTCTACATAACAGAAGATCCAGTCTCCTCAGCAGAGAGAGGCTCTGCAGGCCCTTACAGTAAGACAACACACCATCATATTATTATACTATAGTAATAACTATATAATACTATAGTAAAATCAAAGTTTATTTGTCACGAGTTTCCCGAATACAACAGGTGTAGACCTTACAGTGAAATGCTTACTTACAGGCTCTAACCAATAGTGCAAAAAAGGTGTTAGGTGAACAATAGGTAAGTAAATAAATCAAACAACAGTAAAACGACAGGCTATATACAGGCACCGGTTAGTTGGGCTGATTGAGGTAGTATGTACGTGTAGATATGGTTAAAGTGACTATGCATATATGATGAACAGAGAGTAGCAGCAGCGTTAAAGAGGGGTGGGTGGGGGGGGGGGGGGGGGGGGGCACACAATGCAAATATTCCGGGTAGCCATTTGATTATCTGTTCAGGAGTCTTATGACTTGGGGGTAAAAACTGTTGGCAGCTTATGATCAGGTCAACCCGTCTATATAACAGAACATCCAGTCTCCTCAGCAGAGAGAGGCCCTTGAGGCCCTCACAGTAAGAAGTTGAAAGATATGAAGGAAATGCATTGTGTGGATTCCCTTGGCTCTTGTGGGTTCTGTCACGTGAAGGAGCACCCAGGGTTTCACGAGTTGCTAGTTAGTGAAGAGAGAGAGAGAACTGGAACTAGAGGAAAGAGAGGGAGAGAGAGAGAGAACTGGAACTAGAGGAGAGGGAGAGAGAGGGAGGGAGAAAGAGAGAGAGAACTGGAACTAGAGGAGAGAGAGAGGGAGGGAGGGAGTGAGAGAGGGAGAGAGAGAGAACTGGAACTAGAGTAAAGAGAGAGAGAGTGGCTAATATGGTTTAAGAGGACATCATGAGGGTTAACAGTTCACCTGGCTGGTAACAATGGGGAGGCTTGAAGAACAGGGTTTAAACAAATGAATCGAGCATGGAGAATGACTTGAGTGCGACTTTAATTTACTCACATGTAGCGCGGTAAGCAGTATGGTCACTGTTCAGTCTACACACGGGGCTGTCTGTCAATGGATGCACCCTGTTCTCTACACACTGACTATACAAAACATCAAGAACTCATTAGGAAACTCTTTCCATGACATAGACCAGGGCTGTCCAACCCTCTTCCTGGAGATCTACTGTCCTGTAGGTTTTCAGTCCCTCTTCCTGGAGATCTACTGTCCTGTAGGTTTTCAGTCCAACCCTCTTCCTGGAGATCTACTGTCCTCTAGGTTTTCAGTCCCTCTTCCTGGAGATCTACTGTCCTGTAGGTTTTCAGTCCAACCCTCTTCCTGGAGATCTACTGTCCTGTAGGTTTTCAGTCCAACCCTCTTCCTGGAGATCTACTGTCCTGTAGGTTTTTAGCCCAACCCTCTTCCTGGAGATCTACTGTCCTGTAGGTTTTCAGTCCAACCCTCTGCCTGGAGGTCTACTGTCCTGTAGGTTTTCAGTCCAACCCTCTTCCTGGAGATCGACTGTCCTGTAGGTTTTCAGTCCCTCTTCCTGGAGATCTACTGTCCTGTAGGTTTTCAGTCCCTCTTCCTGGAGATCTACTGTCCTGTAGGTTTTCAGTCCCTCTTCCTGGAGATCTACTGTCCTGTAGGTTTTCAGTCCAACCCTAATGTAGCATATCTGATAGCTAGTTAAGGTCTTGTTGAGCAGCTAACTAGTATAATCAGGTGTGTTAAATTAGGGCTAGGACAGTAGATGACCACTCTATTGAAAGATGAGACTCTCACCATGGCGTTCTCCGTTTTGCTCCAGGACGCCCGCAAGACTCGTCTGAAGGTCCCCCGGTACCAGTTTAACAAATGAATGCAAGGATATATGGAGATAGTTTAGTGCCTAAAATAATGGGGAGAAATACATGTTAAATAAATAAAAATATCCTGATCTTTCTGATCTCCCTCAGATATAGGACAGACACTTCAGAACTAACTTCCTTGAGATGTTCTGGGGAGACTATCTGTTATTTAATGTGTTTCTATTGGCTAATAGCAGTAAGGACTATCTGTTGTTCCATGTAATGAATCTGTTATTTAATGTGTTTCTATTGGCTAATAGCAGTAAGGACTATCTGTTGTTCCATGTAATGAATCTGTTATTTAATGTGTTTCTATTGGCTAATAGCAGTAAGGACTATCTGTTGTTCCATGTAATGAATCTGTTATTCAATGTGTTTCTATTGGCTAATAGCAGTAAGGACAATCTGTTGTTCCATGTAATGAATCTGTTATTTAATGTGTTTCTATTGGCTAATAGCAGTAAGGACAATCTGTTGTTCCATGTAATGAATCTGTTATTTAATGTGTTTCTATTGGCTAATAGCAGTAAGGACAATCTGTTGTTCCATGTAATGAATCTGTTATTTAATGTGTTTCTATTGGCTAATAGCAGTAAGGACTATCTGTTGTTCCATGTAATGAATCTGTTATTCAATGTGTTTCTATTGGCTAATAGCAGTAAGGACAATCTGTTGTTCCATGTAATGAATCTGTTATTTAATGTGTTTCTATTGGCTAATAGCAGTAAGGACAATCTGTTGTTCCATGTAATGAATCTGTTATTTAATGTGTTTCTATTGGCTAATAGCAGTAAGGACAATCTGTTGTTCCATGTAATGAATCTGTTATTTAATGTGTTTCTATTGGCTAATAGCAGTAAGGACAATCTGTTGTTCCATGTAATGAATCTGTTATTTAATGTGTTTCTATTGGCTAATAGCAGTAAGGACTATCTGTTGTTCCATGTAATGAATCTGTTATTTAATGTGTTTCTATTGGCTAATAGCAGTAAGGACTATCTGTTGTTCCATGTAATGAATCTGTTATTTAATGTGTTTCTATTGGCTAATAGCAGTAAGGACTATCTGTTGTTCCATGTAATGAATCTGTTATTTAATGTGTTTCTATTGGCTAATAGCAGTAAGGACTATCTGTTGTTCCATGTAATGAATCTGTTATTTAATGTGTTTCTATTGGCTAATAGCAGTAAGGACTATCTGTTGTTCCATGTAATGAATCTGTTATTTAATGTGTTTCTATTGGCTAATAGCAGTAAGGACTATCTGTTGTTCCATGTAATGAATCTGTTATTTAATGTGTTTCTATTGGCTAATAGCAGTAAGGACTATCTGTTGTTCCATGTAATGAATCTGTTATTTAATGTGTTTCTATTGGCTAATAGCAGTAAGGACTATCTGTTGTTCCATGTAATGAATCTGTTATTTAATGTGTTTCTATTGGCTAATAGCAGTAAGGACTATCTGTTGTTCCATGTAATGAATCTGTTATTTAATGTGTTTCTATTGGCTAATAGCAGTAAGGACTATCTGTTGTTCCATGTAATGAATCTGTTATTTAATGTGTTTCTATTGGCTAATAGCAGTAAGGACAATCTGTTGTTCCATGTAATGAATCTGTTATTTAATGTGTTTCTATTGGCTAATAGCAGTAAGGACTATCTGTTGTTCCATGTAATGAATCTGTTATTTAATGTGTTTCTATTGGCTAATAGCAGTAAGGACTATCTGTTGTTCCATGTAATGAATCTGTTATTTAATGTGTTTCTATTGGCTAATAGCAGTAATGCCAAATTCAATGTTTCATCCTATACAGTTTATATATAAATATTTTTGATACCTTAAGGGGTCTTAAAATTCCAAATCAGATAGCTAAGTGATCCTTGGTATGACCATCATAAAATAATTCCATGTGGTGACACAGGGCTGTCCTTTGTTACATACCAAAGGCACACTATTCCCTATATAGTGCACTACTTTTGACCAGAGCCGGCAAAGGGTGACATTTGGGACAAAGGCATTGTTAATGTTTAGGGCTGTGTGTGTGTGGGGTCATGTGATGCCTGTTGATGGTTAACTAAGGGTGTTGAATCTAAACTGTGTATTTCCTGTGCTGTGTCTGGGATAGGATCCTAACGGGATCTGTTCCAGTAGTTTCATTCACTTCCAGTCACTGGGAGTCATTTGGGCTCCTAGACAGTGTAGATACACTTCCTGTAGAACCTATAGAATTATGACATCACTGTTTCCCACAGGTTCTAGAAGCCTGCATGAACAACTGTGGCAAGAGGTTCCACAGTGAGGCGGCAAAATTCCGCTTCCTCAATGAACTCATCAAAGTCCTGTCTCCAAAGGTATGAATAACCCCAATGGTTTTGAAAGGAACGTTTCTGTGGCCATCCCAAATAGAAGCCTATTCCCTATATAATGCACTACCAGTAGTGTACTAGAAAGGGAATAGGGTGCCATTTGGGACCTAGAGTCTGTTAGGTTTCTGTGCAACAGTATCAGGAAGGAGTGATTGTATTAAAGGGGAGGTGTGTTATCAGTGTCTCCAGTGTAATCCAGTCAGTGATTGTATTAAAGGGGAGTTGTGTTATCAGTGTCTCCAATGTAATCCAGTCAGTTATTGTGTTAAAGGGGAGTTGTGTTATCAGTGTCTCCAGTGTAATCCAGTCAGTTATTGTATTAAAGGGGAGGTGTGTTATCAGTGTCTCCAATGTAATCCAGTCAGTTATTGTGTTAAAGGGGAGTTGTGTTATTAGTGTCTCCAGTGTAATCCAGTCAGTGATTGTATTAAAGGGGAGTTGTGTCTCCAGTGTCTCCAGTGTAATCCAGTCAGTTATTGTATTAAAGGGGAGTTGTGTAATCCAGTCAGTTATTGTATTAAAGGGGAGTTGTGTTATCAGTGTCTCCAGTGTAATCCAGTCAGTTATTGTGTTAAAGGGGAGTTGTGCCTCTAGTGTAATCCAGTCAGTTATTGTATTAAAGGGGAGTTGTGTAATCCAGTCAGTGATTGTATGTAAGAACATTAATCATCATTTAAGGTGTGATAGAGACTGATGAATTATCAAAGGCTTTTTAATGGGGGCTGTCTATCTGAGATAACAGATTAATTAATTCACTCATTCACTCACCCTTCCATCCATCCCCCTGGATTGTGCTTCTGCCTCCTCATTGCTTGTTCTTTGTAGTTTAGGCTGGGTTACTGTAGTTTAGGCTGGGTTACTGTAGTTTAGGCTGGGTTACTGTAGTTTAGGCTGGGTTACTGTAGAGCTCTTTGTGGTTTAGGCTGGGTTACTGTAGTTTAGGCTGGGTTACTGTAGAGCTCTTTGTAGTTTAGGCTGGGTTACTGTAGTTTAGGCTGGGTTACTGTAGAGCTCTTTGTGGTTTAGGCTGGGTTACTGTAGTTTAGGTTGGGTTACTGTAGTTTAGGCTGGGTTACTGTAGTTTAGGCTGGGTTACTGTAGAGCTCTTTGTAGTTTAGGCTGGGTTACTGTAGTTTAGGCTGGGTTACTGTAGTTTAGGCTGGGTTACTGTAGAGCTCTTTGTAGTTTAGGCTGGGTTACTGTAGTTTAGGTTGGGTTACTGTAGTTTAGGCTGGGTTACTGTAGTTTAGGCTGGGTTACTGTAGAGCTCTTTGTGGTTTAGGCTGGGTTACTGTAGTTTAGGCTGGGTTACTGTAGTTTAGGCTGGGTTACTGTAGTTTAGGCTGGGTTACTGTAGTTTAGGCTGGGTTACTGTAGAGCTCTTTGTGACTGCTGCTGAAGTAAAAAGGGCTTTAGAAAATACATGTGATTGATCTGCAGTTCCTGGGTCAGTGGAGTGGAGGTGAAGCTGAAACTGTGTGTGTGTGTGTGTGTGTGTGTGTGTGTGTGTGTGTGTGTGTGTGTGTGTGTGTGTGTGTGTGTGTGTGTGTGTGTGTGTGTGTGTGTGTGTGTGTGTGTGTGTGTGTGTTAACAGTTCCTGGGTCAGTGGAGTGGTGCGGAGGTGAAGCTGAGGGTGACGGAGGTTCTGTACAGCTGGACTTTGTGGCTCAAAGAAGAACCCAAGATTCAGGAGGCCTACCGCATGCTTAAGAAACAAGGTCCGTTACAACTCCTCAGAACCCTTTGAACCGCTACTCAGAACCGTTATACCGTAGAACTCTAGAACCTTAGAACCAGGAGGTCTATCACTCAGGAAACAAGGTCTGTTACTGCTCAGAACCGTTATACCTTAGAACTCTACCACCTTAGAACCAGGAGGCCTATCGCTCAGGAAACAAGGTCTGTTACCGCTCAGAACCGTTATACCTTAGAACTCTACCACCTTAGAACCAGGAGGCCTATCGCTCAGGAAACAAGGTCTGTTATCGCTCAGAACCGTTATACCTTAGAACTCTACCACCTTAGAACCAGGAGGCCTATCGCTCAGGAAACAAGGTCTGTTATCGCTCAGAACCGTTATACCTTAGAACTCTACCACCTTAGAACCAGGAGGCCTATCGCTCAGGAAACAAGGTCTGTTACTGCTCAGAACCGTTATACCCTAGGCCTCCTGGTTCTAAGGTTCTAGAGTTCTAAGGTATAACGGTTCTGAGCAGTAACAGACCTTTTTTCCTGAGTGAAAGGCCTCCTGGTTCTAGAGTTCTATCACTCAGGAAACAAGGTCTGTTACTGCTCAGAACCATTATACCTTAGAACTCTACCACTTTAGAACTGTTACAGCTTAGTTACAGGAGGCCCAGCGCATGTTTAAAAAACAAGGTCCATTATGATACAGAACCGTTGCAACCTGTGGGCCCAGGTCAAAGGTCGGGCTCTGTAAAGCGAACCGGGTGGCGTTTGGGGAAACAACCACTCATTGTCTCTCCGTGTCTGTTCTTCAGGCCTTGTGAAGAAGGACCCTAAACTCCCAGACACCATTGTGATGCCTCCTCCCTCACAGAGAGCTGAGGACTCTGTGTTCAACCAGGAGGACAAGGCCAAGGTGCGTGTGTGTGTGTGTGTGTGTGTGTGTGTGTGTGTGTGTGTGTGTGTGTGTGTGTGTGTGTGTGTGTGTGTGTGTGTGTGTGTGTGTGTGTGTGTGTGTGTGTGTGTGTGTGTGTGTGTGTGTGTGTGTGAGAAAGCCTTTTTTAGTTGATCTTCTTGTCTTATCTCTCTTAGTGTGTGTGTGTTTACAGTTGTTAGCCACACTCCTGAAGAGCAGTAGTCCTGAAGATCTGCAGACAGCCAACAGACTGATCAAGAACACCATCAAAGAAGTGAGACTACGTGTGTGTGTGTACATGTTGGTGTGTGTGTGTCTGTCTCTGTCTGTGTGTGTCTCTGTCTGTCTGTCTGTGTGTGTGCATGTTTGTGTGTGTGTGTACATGTTGTCTGTCTGTCTGTGTGTGTGTGTGCATGTTGGTGTGTGTGTGCATGTTGGTGTGTGTGTGTGCGTGTTGGTGATGGTTGACTGCTGTATTATCGTCTGTAGGAGCAGCAGAAAGCAGAGCTTGTATCTAGACGTGTCTCTACCCTGGAGGAGGTCGCTAGCAGAACCAGACAGCTGAGAGAATTACTACAGCAACACTGTCTCACTGGGCCCTCCACACACCACACTGCCCACCTGAAGGTATGAGCTGTTTCTCTCTGTGTGTCTACTAAACAGATAGTGTGTGTGTGTGTATGTGTGTGTACACTAAACAGATACCGTGTGTGTGTGCGGTACACAGACGGTACTAACACATGACTGTGTATCCTGTCCTTCCTGTAGGCCCTCTACGAGAGCTGTGATAGGCTCAGACCCAACCTTTTCCGATTGGCCAGTGACACCGTCGACGATGACGAAGCTTTAGGTAATTTATCTACGTTGATTATTTAGTCTCTATGTATCCAGATCTATGTTGGTCATTTAGTCTCTATGTATCCAGATCTACCTTGATCATTTAGTCTATGTATCCAGATCTACGTTGGTCATTTAGTCTCTATGTATCCAGATCTATGTTGGTCATTTAGTCTCTATGTATCCAGATCTACGTTGATCATTTGGTCTATGTATCCAGATCTACCTTGATCGTTTAGTCTCTATGTATCCAGATCTACATTGATCATTTAGTCTCTATGTATCCAGATCTACATTGAACATTTAGTCTCTATGTATCCAGATCTATATTGATCATTTAGTCGCTATGTATCCAGATCTACGTTGATCATTTAGTCTCTGTCTCCAGATCTACGCTGATCATTTAGTCTCTATGTATCCAGATCTACATTGATCATTTAGTCTCTATGTCTCCAGATCTACGTTGATCATTTAGTGTCTATGTATCCAGATCTACGTTGATCATTTAGTCTATGTATCCAGATCTACTTTGATCATTTAGTGTATGTATCCAGATCTATATTGATCATTTAGTCTCTGTGTATCCAGATCTACGTTGATCATTTAGTCTCTATGTCTCCAGATCTAACTTGATCATTTAGTCTCTATGTATCCAGATCTACGCTGATCATTTAGTCTCTATGTCTCCAGATCTAACTTGATCATTTAGTCTCTATGTATCCAGATCTAACTTGATCATTTAGTCTCTATGTATCCAGATCTACGTTGATCATTTAGTCTCTATGTATCCAGATCTAACTTGATCATTTAGTCTATGTATCCAGATCTACGTTGATAATTTAATCTCTATGTATCCAGATCTATATTGATCATTTAGTCTCTATGTATCCAGATCTACTTTGATCATTTAGTCTGTATGTCTCCAGATCTAACTTGATCATTTAGTCTTTATGTATCCAGATAATCTGGGATCTATTCACACAACTAAACGTGTCATATTAGCAAATATAATTCCTCAGTAAAACTCTGTGAAACACTGAATCAATTATCACCATTACTGTTCTGAGTGCTGGAGCGTTCTGTCTTATCAATCAATTGGTCAAAGATATTTTATAAAGCCCTTTTTACATCAGCAGTTGTCACAAAGTTCTTCACAGATACTCTGCCTAAAACCCCAAAGAGTAAGCAATGCTGTAGCAAGGAAAAACTCCCTAGAAAGGCAAGAACCTAGGAAGAAACCTAGAGAGGAACCAGGCTCTGGGGGGTGGCCAGTCTTCTGGCTGTACCAGGTAGAGAGGAACCAGGCTCTGGGGGGTGGCCAGTTTTCTGGCTGTACCAGGTAGAGAGGAACCAGGCTCTGGGGGGTGGCCAGTCCTCTTCTGGCTGTACCAGGTAGAGAGGAACCAGGCTCTGGGGGGAGGCCAGTCCTCTGGCTGTACCAGGTAGAGAGGAACCAGGCTCTGGGGGGAGGCCAGTCTTCTGGCTGTACCAGGTAGAGAGGAACCAGGCTCTGAGGGGAGGCCAGTCTTCTGGCTGTACCAGGTAGAGAGGAACCAGGCTCTGGGGGGTGGCCAGTCTTCTGGCTGTACCAGGTAGAGAGGAACCAGGCTCTGGGGGGTGGCCAGTCTTCTGGCTGTACCAGGTAGAGAGGAACAAGGCTCTGGGGGGAGGCCAGTCCTCTTCTGGCTGTACCAGGTAGAGAGGAACCAGGCTCTGGGGGGAGGCCAGTCCTCTTCTGGCTGTACCAGGTAGAGAGGAACCAGGCTCTGGGGGGAGGCCAGTCCTCTTCTGGCTGTACCAGGTAGAGAGGAACCAGGCTCTGGGGGTGGCCAGTCTTCTGGCTGTACCAGGTAGAGAGGAACCAGGCTCTGGGGGGAGGCCAGTCTTCTGGCTGTACCAGGTAGAGAGGAACCAGGCTCTGGGGGGAGGCCAGTCCTCTTCTGGCTGTACCAGGTAGAGAGGAACAAGGCTCTGGGGGGAGGCCAGTCCTCTTCTGGCTGTACCAGGTAGAGAGGAACCAGGCTCTGAGGGGTGGCCAGTCTTCTGGCTGTACCAGGTAGAGAGGAACCAGGCTCTGGGTGGCCAGTCTTCTGGCTGTAGTGAGTGGAGATTTAATCTGTTCTAGTCCTTCTCTTCATGTCAAGTACCTCTAAATGTACTTTTTTGTTCTTGTCATTTATGTTAGAAGCAGTTTCCCAGATCCATAATGAACTATTTATGAGTCTAATCTGTTCCCTCGATTCTAACTCAGATCTTTTTCATAATAAAAGTTAAATGTTGTATTGTCCTATAGGCCGGATAGGTGCAGTGAAATGTGTTGTTTTAAAGGGTCAGCCATAGTAGTACTGAACCCCTGTAGCAAATTGGGGTTAAGTGCCTTGCTCAAGGGCACATCGATAGAATTGTCAAATTTTCGACTTGGACATTTGAACCAGCAACCTTTCAGTTACTGACCCAATGCTCTAACTGTTAACTAGGTTACCTGCTGGTTACTGACCCAATGCTCTAACTGTTAACTAGGCTACCTGCTGGTTACTGACCCAATGCTCTAACTGTTAGCTAGGTTACCTGCTGGTTACTGACCCAATGCTCTAACTGTTAACTAGGTTACCTGCTGGTTACTGACCCAATGCTCTACCTGCTAGCTAGGTTACCTGCTGGTTACTGACCCAATGCCCTAACTGTTAACTAGGTTACCTGCTGGTTACTGACCCAATGCTCTACCTGCTAGCTAGGCTACCTGCTGGTTACTGACCCAATGCTCTACCTGCTAGCTAGGTTACTGACCCAATGCTCTAACTGTTAGCTAGGCTACCTGCTGGTTACTGACCCAATGCTCTAACTGTTAACTAGGTTACCTGCTGGTTACTGACCCAATGCTCTACCTGCTAGCTAGACTACCTGCTGGTTACTGACCCAATGCTCTAACTGTTAGCTAGGTTACCTGCTGGCTACTGACCCAATGCTCTAACTGCTAGCTAGGTTACCTGCTGGTTACTGACCCAATGCTCTAACTGCTAGCTAGACTACCTGCTGGTTACTGACCCAATGCTCTAACTGCTAGCTAGGCTACCTGCTGGTTACTGACCCAATGCGCTACCTGCTAGCTAGGCTACCTGCTGGTTACTGACCCAATGCGCTACCTGCTAGCTAGGTTACCTGCTGGTTACTGACCCAATGCTCTAACTGCTAGCTAGGTTACCTGCTAGTTACTGACCCAATGCTCTAACTGCTAGCTAGGCTACTGACCCAATGCTCTAACTGCTAGCTAGGCTACTGACCCAATGCTCTAACTGCTAGCTAGGTTACCTGCTGGTTACTGACCCAATGCTCTACCTGCTAGCTAGACTACCTGCTGGTTACTGACCCAATGCTCTAACTGTTAGCTAGGTTACCTGCTGGCTACTGACCCAATGCTCTAACTGTTAGCTAGGTTACCTGCTGGTTACTGACCCAATGCTCTAACTGTTAACTAGGTTACCTGCTGGTTACTGACCCAATGCTCTACCTGCTAGCTAGGTTACCTGCTGGTTACTGACCCAATGCCCTAACTGTTAACTAGGTTACCTGCTGGTTACTGACCCAATGCTCTACCTGCTAGCTAGGCTACCTGCTGGTTACTGACCCAATGCTCTACCTGCTAGCTAGGTTACTGACCCAATGCTCTAACTGTTAGCTAGGCTACCTGCTGGTTACTGACCCAATGCTCTAACTGTTAACTAGGTTACCTGCTGGTTACTGACCCAATGCTCTACCTGCTAGCTAGACTACCTGCTGGTTACTGACCCAATGCTCTAACTGTTAGCTAGGTTACCTGCTGGCTACTGACCCAATGCTCTAACTGCTAGCTAGGTTACCTGCTGGTTACTGACCCAATGCTCTAACTGCTAGCTAGACTACCTGCTGGTTACTGACCCAATGCTCTAACTGCTAGCTAGGCTACCTGCTGGTTACTGACCCAATGCGCTACCTGCTAGCTAGGCTACCTGCTGGTTACTGACCCAATGCGCTACCTGCTAGCTAGGTTACCTGCTGGTTACTGACCCAATGCTCTAACTGCTAGCTAGGTTACCTGCTAGTTACTGACCCAATGCTCTAACTGCTAGCTAGGCTACTGACCCAATGCTCTAACTGCTAGCTAGGCTACTGACCCAATGCTCTAACTGCTAGCTAGGTTACCTGCTGGTTACTGACCCAATGCTCTACCTGCTAGCTAGACTACCTGCTGGTTACTGACCCAATGCTCTAACTGTTAGCTAGGTTACCTGCTGGCTACTGACCCAATGCTCTAACTGCTAGCTAGTTTACCTGCTGGTTACTGACCCAATGCTCTAACTGCTAGCTAGACTACCTGCTGGTTACTGACCCAATGCTCTAACTGCTAGCTAGGCTACCTGCTGGTTACTGACCCAATGCGCTACCTGCTAGCTAGGCTACCTGCTGGTTACTGACCCAATGCGCTACCTGCTAGCTAGGTTACCTGCTGGTTACTGACCCAATGCTCTAACTGCTAGCTAGGTTACCTGCTAGTTACTGACCCAATGCTCTAACTGCTAGCTAGGCTACTGACCCAATGCTCTAACTGCTAGCTAGGCTACTGACCCAATGCTCTAACTGCTAGCTAGGTTACCTGCTGGTTACTGACCCAATGCTCTAACTGCTAGCTAGGCTACTGACCCAATGCTTTAACTGTTAGGTAGGCTACCTGCTGGTTACTGACCCAATGCTCTACCTGCTAGCTAGGTTACTGACCCAATGCTCTACCTGCTAGCTAGGCTACCTGCTGGTTACTGACCCAATGCTCTACCTGCTAGCTAGGTTACTGACCCAATGCTCTACCTGCTAGCTAGGTTACCTGCTGGTTACTGACCCAATGCTCTACCTGCTAGCTAGGTTACTGACCCAATGCTCTACCTGCTAGCTAGGTTACTGACCCAATGCTCTACCTGCTAGCTAGGTTACTGACCCAATGCTCTAACTGTTAGCTAGGTTACTGACCCAATGCTCTACCTGCTAGCTAGGTTACTGACCCAATGCTCTACCTGCTAGCTAGGTTACTGACCCAATGCTCTAACTGCTAGCTAGGCTACCTGCTGGTTACTGACCCAATGCTCTACCTGCTAGCTTGTATCCAGATCTACGTTGATCATTTAGTCTCTGTCTCCAGATCTACGCTGATCATTTAGTCTCTATGTATCCAGATCTACATTGATCATTTAGTCTCTATGTCTCCAGATCTACGTTGATAATTTAGTGTCTATGTATCCAGATCTACGTTGATCATTTAGTCTATGTATCCAGATCTACTTTGATCATTTAGTGTATGTATCCAGATCTATATTGATCATTTAGTCTCTGTGTATCCAGATCTACGTTGATCATTTAGTCTCTATGTCTCCAGATCTAACTTGATCATTTAGTCTCTATGTATCCAGATCTACGCTGATCATTTAGTCTCTATGTCTCCAGATCTAACTTGATCATTTAGTCTCTATGTATCCAGATCTAACTTGATCATTTAGTCTCTATGTATCCAGATCTACGTTGATCATTTAGTCTCTATGTATCCAGATCTAACTTGATCATTTAGTCTATGTATCCAGATCTACGTTGATAATTTAATCTCTATGTATCCAGATCTATATTGATCATTTAGTCTCTATGTATCCAGATCTAACTTGATCATTTAGTCTCTATGTCTCCAGATCTAACTTGATCATTTAGTCTCTATGTATCCAGATAATCTGGGATCTATTCACACAACTAAACGTGTCATATTAGCAAATATAATTCCTCAGTAAAACTCTGTGAAACACTGAATCAATTATCACCATTACTGTTCTGAGTGCTGGAGCATTCTGTCTCATCAATCAATTGGTCAAAGATATTTTATAAAGCCCTTTTTACATCAGCAGTTGTCACAAAGTTCTTCACAGATACTCCGCCTAAAACCCCAAAGAGTAAGCAATGCTGTAGCAAGGAAAAACTCCCTAGAAAGGCAAGAACCTAGGAAGAAACCTCGAGAGGAACCAGGCTCTGGGGGGTGGCCAGTCTTCTGGCTGTACCAGGTAGAGAGGAACCAGGCTCTGGGGGGTGGCCAGTTTTCTGGCTGTACCAGGTAGAGAGGAACCAGGCTCTGGGGGGTGGCCAGTCCTCTTCTGGCTGTACCAGGTAGAGAGGAACCAGGCTCTGGGGGGAGGCCAGTCCTCTGGCTGTACCAGGTAGAGAGGAACCAGGCTCTGGGGGGAGGCCAGTCTTCTGGCTGTACCAGGTAGAGAGGAACCAGGCTCTGAGGGGAGGCCAGTCTTCTGGCTGTACCAGGTAGAGAGGAACCAGGCTCTGGGGGGTGGCCAGTCTTCTGGCTGTACCATGTAGAGAGGAACCAGGCTCTGGGGGGTGGCCAGTCCTCTTCTGGCTGTACCAGGTAGAGAGGAACCAGGCTCTGGGGGGTGGCCAGTCTTCTTCTGGCTGTACCAGGTAGAGAGGAACCAGGCTCTGGGGGGAGGCCAGTCCTCTTCTGGCTGTACCAGGTAGAGAGGAACCAGGCTCTGGGGGGTGGCCAGTCCTCTGGCTGTACCAGGTAGAGAGGAACCAGGCTCTGGGGGGTGGCCAGTCTTCTGGCTGTACCAGGTAGAGAGGAACCAGGCTCTGGGGGGAGGCCAGTCCTCTTCTGGCTGTACCAGGTAGAGAGGAACCAGGCTCTGGGGGGTGGCCAGTCTTCTTCTGGCTGTACCAGGTAGAGAGGAACCAGGCTCTGGGGGGTGGCCAGTCCTCTTCTGGCTGTACCAGGTAGAGAGGAACCAGGCTCTGGGGGGTGGCCAGTCTTCTGTCTGTACCAGGTAGAGAGGAACCAGGCTCTGGGGGGTGGCCAGTCTTCTGGCTGTACCAGGTAGAGAGGAACCAGGCTCTGGGGGGAGGCCAGTCCTCTTCTGGCTGTACCAGGTAGAGAGGAACCAGGCTCTGGGGGGTGGCCAGTCTTCTGGCTGTACCAGGTAGAGAGGAACCAGGCTCTGGGGGGAGGCCAGTCCTCTTCTGGCTGTACCAGGTAGAGAGGAACCAGGCTCTGGGGGGAGGCCAGTCTTCTGGCTGTACCAGGTAGAGAGGAACCAGGCTCTGGGGGGTGGCCAGTCCTCTTCTGGCTGTACCAGGTAGAGAGGAACCAGGCTCTGGGGGGAGGCCAGTCTTCTGGCTGTACCAAGTAGAGAGGAACCAGGCTCTGGGGGGTGGCCAGTCCTCTTCTGGCTGTACCAGGTAGAGAAGAACCAGGCTCTGGGGGGTGGCCAGTCCTCTGGCTGTACCAGGTAGAGAGGAACCAGGCTCTGGGGGGTGGCCAGTCTTCTTCTGGCTGTACCAGGTAGAGAGGAACCAGGCTCTGGGGGGTGGTCAGTCCTCTTCTGGCTGTACCAGGTAGAGAGGAACCAGGCTCTGGGGGGAGGCCAGTCCTCTTCTGGCTGTACCAGGTAGAGAGGAACCAGGCTCTGGGGGAGGCCAGTCTTCTGGCTGTACCAGGTAGAGAGGAACCAGGCTCTGGGGGGTGGCCAGTCTTCTGGCTGTACCAGGTAGAGAGGAACCAGGCTCTGGGGGGTGGCCAGTCCTCTTCTGGCTGTACCAGGTAGAGAGGAACCAGGCTCTGGGGGGTGGCCAGTCTTCTGGCTGTACCAGGTAGAGAGGAACCAGGCTCTGGGGGAGGCCAGTCTTCTGGCTGTACCAGGTAGAGAGGAACCAGGCTCTGGGGGGTGGCCAGTCTTCTGGCTGTACCAGGTAGAGAGGAACCAGGCTCTGGGGGGTGGCCAGTCTTCTGGCTGTACCAGGTAGAGAGGAACCAGGCTCTGGGGGGTGGCCAGTCTTCTGGCTGTACCAGGTAGAGAGGAACCAGGCTCTGGGGGAGGCCAGTCTTCTGGCTGTACCAGGTAGAGAGGAACCAGGCTCTGGGGGGTGGCCAGTCTTCTGGCTGTAGTGGGTGGAGATTTAATCTGTTCTAGTCCTTCTCTTCACGTCATGTTAAGTACCTCTAAATTTACTTTTTTGTTCTTGTCATTTATGTTAGAAGCAGTTTCCCAGATCCATAATGAACTATTTATGAGTCTAATCTGTTCCCTCGATTCTAACTCAGATCTTTTTCATAATAAAAGTTAAATGTTGTATTGTCCTATAGGCCGGATAGGTGCAGTGAAATGTGTTGTTTTAAAGGGTCAGCCATAGTAGTACTGAACCCCTGGAGCAAATTGTGGTTAAGTGCCTTGCTCAAGGGCACATCGATAGAATTGTCACCTTTTCGACTTGGACATTCGAACCAGCAACCTTTCAGTTACTGACCCAATGCTCTAACTGTTAGCTAGGCTACCTGCTGGTTACTGACCCAATGCTCTAACTGCTAGCTAGGTTACCTGCTGGTTACTGACCCAATGCTCTAACTGCTAGCTAAGCTACCTGCTGGTTACTGACCCAATTCTCTAACTGCTAGCTAGGTTACCTGCTGGTTACTGACCCAATGTTCTACCTGCTAGCTAGGTTACTGACCCGATGCTCTACCTGCTAGCTAAGCTACCTGCTGGTTACTGACCCAATGCTCTACCTGCTAGCTAGGTTACCTGCTGGTTACCGACCCAATGCTCTACCTGCTAGCTAGGTTACTGACCCAATGCTCTAACTGTTAGCTAGGTTACCTGCTGGTTACTGACCCAATGCTCTACCTGCTAGCTAGGTTACCTGCTGGTTACCGACCCAATGCTCTACCTGCTAGCTAGGTTACTGACCCAATGCTCTAACTGTTAGCTAGGTTACCTGCTGGTTACTGACCCAATGCTCTACCTGCTAGCTAATCTACCTGCTGGTTACTGACCCAATGCTCTACCTGCTAGCTAGGTTACTGACCCAATGCTCTACCTGCTAGCTAGGCTACCTGCTGGCTACTGACCCAATGCTCTACCTGCTAGCTAGGTTACTGACCCAATGCTCTAACTGTTAGCTAGGTTACCTGCTGGCTACTGACCCAATGCTCTACCTGCTAGCTAGGCTACCTGCTGGCTACTGACCCAATGCTCTACCTGCTAGCTAGGTTACTGACCCAATGCTCTACCTGCTAGCTAGGTTACTGACCCAATGCTCTACCTGCTAGCTAGGCTACCTGCTGGTTACTGACCCAATGCTCTACATGCTAGCTAGGCTACCTGCTGGCTACTGACCCAATGCTCTAACTGTTAGCTAGGTTACCTGCTGGTTACTGACCCAATGCTCTACCTGCTAGCTAAGCTACCTGCTGGTTACTGACCCAATGCTGTACCTGCTAGCTAGGTTACCTGCTGGTTACTGACCCAATGCTCTACCTGCTAGCTAGGTTACTGACCCAATGTGCTAACTGTTAGCTAGGTTACCTGCTGGTTACTGACCCAATGCTCTACCTGCTAGCTAGGTTACTGACCCAATGCTCTACCTGCTAGCTAGGCTACCTGCTGGCTACTGACCCAATGCTCTACCTGCTAGCTAGGCTACCTGCTGGCTACCTGCTGGCTACTGGCCCAATGCTCTACCTGCTAGCTAGGCTACCTGCTGGCTACTGACCCAATGCTCTACCTGCTAGCTAGGCTACCTGCTGGCTACTGACCCAATGCTCTACCTGCTAGCTAGGTTACTGACCCAATGCTCTACCTGCTAGCTAGGTTACTGACCCAATGCTCTACCTGCTAGCTAGGTTACCGGCTGGTTACTGACCCAATGCTCTACCTGCTAGCTAGGTTACTGACCCAATGCTCTACCTGCTAGCTAGGCTACCTGCTGGCTACTGACCCAATGCTCTACCTGCTAGCTAGGCTACCTGCTGGCTACTGACCCAATGCTCTACCTGCTAGCTAGGCTACCTGCTGGCTACTGACCCAATGCTCTACCTGCTAGCTAGGCTACCTGCTGGCTACTGACCCAATGCTCTACCTGCTAGCTAGGCTACCTGCTGGCTACTGACCCAATGCTCTACCTGCTAGCTAGGTTACTGACCCAATGCTCTACCTGCTAGCTAGGTTACTGACCCAATGCTCTACCTGCTAGCTAGGCTACCGGCTGGTTACTGACCCAATGCTCTACCTGCTAGCTAGGCTACCTGCTGGCTACTGACCCAATGCTCTACCTGCTAGCTAGGCTACCTGCTGGCTACTGACCCAATGCTCTACCTGCTAGCTAGGCGATCTGCTGGCTACTGACCCAATGCTCTACCTGCTAGCTAGGCTACCTGCTGGCTACTGACCCAATGCTCTACCTGCTAGCTAGGTTACTGACCCAATGCTCTACCTGCTAGCTAGGTTACTGACCCAATGCTCTACCTGCTAGCTAGGTTACTGACCCAATGCTCTACCTGCTAGCTAGGTTACTGACCCAATGCTCTACCTGCTAGCTAGGTTACCTGCTGGTTACTGACCCAATGCTCTACCTGCTAGCTAGGTTACTGACCCAATGCTCTACCTGCTAGCTAGGCTACCTGCTGGTTACTGACCCAATGCTCTACCTGCTAGCTAGGTTACTGACCCAATGCTCTACCTGCTAGCTAGGTTACTGACCCAATGCTCTACCTGCTAGCTAGGTTACTGACCCAATGCTCTACCTGCTAGCTAGGTTACTGACCCAATGCTCTACCTGCTAGCTAGGTTACTGACCCAATGCTCTACCTGCTAGCTAGGCTACCTGCTGCCCTATTTATTGTCTTTCGTGTTGTGTTCTTTCTTTTCTTTCGTCCTCTATTCGTCGTCTACATCTCCCGGGTGGCGCAGTGGTCTAGGGCACTGCATCGCAGTGCTAGCTGCGCCACCAGAGTCTCTGGGTTCGCGCCCAGGCTGGGCTGGGTTTGCGCCCAGGCTCTGTCGCAGCCGGCCGCAACCGGGAGATCCGTGGGGCGACGCACAATTGGCATAGCGTCGTCCGGGTTAGGGAGGGTTTGGCCGGTAGGGAGGGTTTGGCCGGTAGGGAGGGTTTGGCCGGTAGGGATATCCTTGTCTCATTATGTAAAAAAAAAAAAAAAAAAAAAAAAAAAAAAAAATGTTATAAAATGTATGCACTCTACTGTAAGTCGCTCTGGATAAGAGCGTCTGCTAAATGACTAAAATGTAAATGTAAATGTATTCATTCTTGTCTTTCGTGTTGTGTTCCTCCCATTCCAGCTCAGATCCTGCGGGCCAATGATGAGCTGACCCTGGTGGTCAACATGTATAAAGATATGATGGGGGGGAGAGAGAGCAACAGGATGAGAGGAGGAGGAGGAGGAGAGAGCTCCATGAACAACGGTACATCTGTCTAGCTCCTCTCTACACCACTCATACATTGTGGTTTTGTCTGTCAAGGTCTATTAACAGTGTGTGTTGTCTTGTGTTTGTTCCTCCCCCCTCCAAGGTTTTCAATTTGGCAGAGAACCTTGTCATGTCAGTGGAGTGTTGTCTCTCTCCCTAGAACAGAGTACCTTCTGTGTGTTCTGTGTTCTGTTCTAGTGTTGTAGTGTTGTTTCAGTCTGAATGTCTCTGTGTTGTCAGTGGAGTGTTGTCTCTATCCCTAGAACAGAGTACCTACCTCTGTGTTCTGTTCTAGTGTTGGAGTGTTGTCTCTATCCCTAGGACAGAGTACCTTCCTGTGTGTTCTAGTGTTCTGTGTTCTGTTCTAGTGTTGTAGTGGTGTTTCAGTCTGAATGTCTCTGTGTTGTCAGTGGAGTGTTGTCTCTATCCCTAGGACAGAGTACCTTCTGTGTGTTCTAGTGTTCTGTGTTGTTTCAGTCTGAATGTCTCTGTGTTGTCAGTGGAGTGTTGTCTCTATCCCTAGGACAGAGTACCTTCTGTGTGTTCTAGTGTTCTGTGTTGTTTCAGTCTGAATGTCTCTGTGTTGTCAGTGGAGTGTTGTCTCTATCCCTAGGACAGAGTACCTTCTGTGTGTTCTGTTCTAGTGTTCTGTGTGACTTCATAGAGGACGTGTTGTTTCAGTGTGAATCTCAGTGGTTGTGTTTTCATATAGTCTCCATCCCCAGGTCCCAGCAGCCCCAGAGAGATAAAGAGTTACCATCTAATAGACCTGTCCGCCCTGGACTCTCCACAGACACGTAGACCACCTTCTAAAGACATGTCTTCCTCCGTCTCACCTCCCCACCACGTGTCCTCCTCCTCCTCTACCCCCCAGCCTCGGCTTGGCACCCCTCCTCCCTCCTCTTCCTCCCCTCCCTCCTCTCCTCTCTCCCGTCAACGGCTCAACAGTACTCTCCTATCTCTAATCGATCTGGACGTGACAGGTTCGTACAGGTTCTGTTTCCCCCCCCCTTTTCATGTGGATGTTTCTGCTGTGATGTGTTCATGATCCAGATGTGTTAGGAAACAGTATTCACTTCCTGTATCTGGACTGTAATAGTGTTTGTGTTGACGGGTCCATGATGTGGTTCTGTGTCTAATGTTAACAGGGATGTGTTCTTTATTCAGGGCTGGATAAACCAGCATCGTCTCAAAGCCAGAGCAGCACGTACTACCAGGATCTACTCCAGGTACCAGTTACCTCTGGTTGCGCCCTAAATGGCTCCCTATTCCCTACATAGTGCACTACTTTTGACCAGAATGGCTCCCTATTCCTTACATAGTGCACTACTTTTGACCAGAATGGCTCCCTATTCCCTACATAGTGCACTACTTTTGACCAGGGCCCATTGGGGTCACAACAACACCAGATCATATTTACACTGATTTGTTCCTCTTCAACACAGATGCCTATTATCCACCCCCCTTTATTTCAGATGAGAGGAGGAGAGGAGAACACAGGGAGAGACCATTCCCTGACCACGTGGGGGTGTGGAGGAAGAGACCATTCCCTGACCACGTGGGGGTGTGGAGGGAGAGACCACCCACTGGTGGCCCGGGGTGGCGGCAGCGGCTCGTCAAATGGGACTGACTGGTGAGGGATGGATGGATGGATTGATTGAGAAAGAGAGCGAGAGACCGAGACACCTTGACGATTCAATCTTTTCTTCTTCCTATCAGGGCGTTCCTTCAGAATCGTCCAATTGTGATGTCAGGATCACCATCAAACTCACGGAGTCAGCCAATGACAGAGTCAGGATCTCCAGTGAAATCAGAGAGTTTCAATCTCCCAGAATCCTTAGCAGAGATCCACGTCCCGCTGGAATCCATTAAACCAAGTAAGGTTGTGTCCTAAAATGTCACCCTAATCCCTATAGAGTGCACTGTTTTTAACCAGGGCTAACTGGTAAAAGGGAACCATTTGGGACACAGCCCTAGTTTTTGTCCTTTTCATAAGATCTTTTAAACACAGTAATAAACAGAATAGGTGTGTGTCCCAAATTGCATCCTAATTCCTTTATAGTGCACTTCTTTTGTCCCAAATTGCATCCTAATTCCTTTATAGTGCACTTCTTTTGTCCCAAATTGCATTCTAATTCCTTTGTAGTGCACTTCTTTTGTCCCAAATTGCATCCTAATTCCTTTGTAGTGCACTTCTTTTGACCAGAGCCCTATGGGTGCACTATATAAGGATCCATTTTGGATGCACACTAGGAGTTACAGTTTTGTCACTACAGTTGTCTGTAGTTATTCATGTTAATGGATACCTCTGGTCTTTTCAATTTCAAGTCATCTGTTCTATGTTGACACGCCTGAGGTGTTCATTTCCTGAATGTCTCCGATAGGTCGATTGGAGCCGATCACAGTGTACGACCAGAATGGCGTCCATGTTTCCCTCCATTTTGCCAAAGATCCGCCCCCGGGACACCCTAACGTTGCTGTGGTTATTGTCTCCACGGTGAACACCTCCGCACTTCCTGTTAAAGACATCCTGTTTCAGGCTGCCGTTCCCAAGGTAACAGACAAACGCCCAAATATGGACAAGACATTTTTAAACTCCTACATTTTCTAACTTTAAACAATCTCTCTCCTTGTCTAATGAATCTTTCGTATCCATCAATGACTGATTGAATGACTGACAGTCAGTGTTCCCACGGGTCCTTGAATTTGAGGGAATTGGGCCTTGAAAAGTCCTTGAATTTGATGTTTTAAGAAGTTGTGGGAACCCTGGACTGATTGATTCATTGATTGATTCATTGATCTTACTGAATGACTGTCTGGTTGACTGAATGACTGTCTGACTGAATGACTGGCTGGCTGACTGATCTCCCTGTCTGTCCTCCAGACTATGACAGTGAAGCTCCAGCCGTCTTCAGGGAATGACCTCCCCTCCTACAACCCTCTGCTGCCCCCTGCTGCCCTCTCACAGATACTGCTCCTCTCCAACCCACACAGGGTGAGTCTACTGCTCAACCTGACACACTGGAAACACAGAGATTGTTTTGTTATCGTCAGACCTGTGACTTGGCCGGCATTCATTCATAGGCGCATCATCAACAGGTTAACTTCATTGTCAACAATGTGGCTTTTAAAAGCAATCTCCCTGACGTCCGTGGCGATCGTATTCAGGGTAAAAGCTGCGGATGCTATCTCAAGGGTTTATTAACTTTGAATGTGAAGTGCAGTGGCTTGTTGACAATGTGCCTTTGATAGAATGGTGAGGGTTTGTGTGTTATCTCCCTCCAGCGTCTGTTATCTCCCTCCAGCGTCAGGTGTGTTTGATAGAATGGTGATGGTTTGTGTGTTATCTCCCTCCAGCGTCAGGTGTGTTTGATAGAATGGTGATGGTTTGTGTGTTATCTCCCTCCAGCGTCTGTTATCTCCCTCTAGCGTCGGTGTGTTTGATAGAATGGTGATGGTGTGTGTGTTATCTCCCTCCCAGCGTTAGGTGTGTTTGATAGAATGGTGATGGTTTGTGTGTTATCTCCCTCCAGCGTCTTTTATCTCCCCCTAGCGTCGGTGTGTTTGATAGAATGGTGATGGTTTGTGTGTTATCTCCCTCCAGCGTCAGGTGTGTTTGATAGAATGGTGATGGTTTGTGTGTTATCTCCCTCCAGCGTCAGGTGTGTTTGATAGAATGGTGATGGTTTGTGTGTTATCCTCCCTCCAGCGTTAGGTGTGTTTGATAGAATGGTGATGGTTTGTGTGTTATCTCCCTCCAGCGTCAGGTGTGTTTGATAGAATGGTGATGGTTTGTGTGTTATCTCCCTCCAGCGTCAGGTGTGTTTGATAGAATGGTGAGGGTTTGTGTGTTATCTCCCTCCAGCGTCTGTTATCTCCCTCTAGCGTCAGTGTGTTTGATAGAATGGTGATGGTTTGTGTGTTATATCCCTCCCAGCGTCTGTTATCTTCCTCCAATGTTAGGTGTGTTTGATAGAATGGTGATGGTTTGTGTGTTATCCTCCCTCCACCGTTAGGTGTGTTTGATAGAATGGTGATGGTTTGTGTGTTATCCTCCCTCCAGCGTTAGGTGTGTTTGATAGAATGGTGATGGTTTGTGTGTTATCTCCCTCCCAGCGTCTGTTATCTTCCTCCAGCGTTAGGTGTGTTTGATAGAATGGTGATGGTTTGTGTGTTATCCTCCCTCCAGCGTTAGGTGTGTTTGATAGAATGGTGATGGTTTGTGTGTTATCTCCCTCCAGTGTTAGGTGTGTTTGATAGAATGGTGATGGTTTGTGTGTTATCTTCCTCCAGCGTCGGTGTGTTTGATAGAATGGTGATGGTTTGTGTGTTATCTCCCTCCAGTGTAAGGTACGTCTGCGCTACAAGCTGACCCTGGTCCACGGTGATGGAGAGCAGAGCCTCAGTGAGATGGGAGAGGTGGAGGACTTCCCTGACTGGGTGTCCTGGATGGGCCTCTGATCTGAGAGAACCCTGCATGGAATTCTAGAACCTGACAGAGAGAGACATTCTAGAACCTGACAGAAATATTCTGGTACCTGATAGAGAAAGCTTCTGCAGCAGGATGTGGAACCCTCTGCGATCGCTGCCTTGACCGCCATGATGTCATGTAGTTGGTCATGTGATCTGTGATGCGTGTGTATTTACTTTTGATATGCGGTCATCCTTGGAGGTTCTTAAAAACGGATATCTATTTAGTATTTGAAGTAGGCTCTGGGAGACCAGTCTAGTGTTAGGTGTGGGTGTGTCCATGTGTGTGTTCTTTTGTTTGTCTGATTGACCCGGCTTTGCCAACTCCATGCCAAGTGACCCACCTGGGTTACGTTACTCCACCTTTTTATACCAAACTAGACCAGGTGAACCAGGTGCCTCTGCTACTGACCTGTTGTTCACCTGGCTCCTGTGTGAGCTGCTTGTTGTGTTTTTGTTCATCGTCTGATTGATTGATTGATGCCTCAGATACTACACTCTGACATCTGTGATCAATAAAACAAAGAATGCTGTTCTTATCTGGAAGTCTTCTGTGGTCATTTTTTGAGAAAAGGTCGATTTAGAACCTGTAACCTTCTGATCCCTATCCCAGTGCCTAGTCCACAAGATTAGAACCTGTAACCTCCTGGTCCCTATCCCAGTGCCTAGTCCACAAGATTAGAACCTGTAACCTTCTGGTCCCTATTCCAGTTCCTAGTCCACAAGATTAGAACCTGTAACCTGGTCCCTATCCCAGTTCCTAGTCCACAAGGTTAGAACCTGTAACCTGGTCCCCATCCCAGTTCCTAGTCCACAAGATTAGAACCTTTAATCTGGTCCCTATCCCAGTTCCTAGTCCACAAGATTAGAAAATGTAACCTTCTGATCCCTATCCCAGTTCCTAGTCCACAGGATTAGAACCTGTAACCTTCTGGTCCCTATCCCAGTTCCTAGTCCACAAGATTAGAACCTGTAACCTTCTGGTCCCTATCCCACTGCCTAGTCCACAAGATTAGAACCTGTAACCTTCTGGTCCCTATCCCAGTGTCTAGTCCACAAGATTAGAACCTGTAACCTCCTGGTCCCTATCCCAGTTCCTAGTCCACAAGATTAGAACCTGTAACCTTCTGATCCCAATACCAGTGCCTAGTCCACAAGATTAGAACCTGTAACCTCCTGGTCCCTATCCCAGTTCCTAGTCCACAAGATTAGAACCTGTAACCTTCTGGTCCCTATCCCAGTGCCTAGTTCACAAGATTAGAACCTGTAACCTGGTCCCTATCCCAGTGCCTAGTCCACAAGATTAGAACATGTAACCTTCTGGTCCCTATCCCAGTGCCTAGTCCACAAGATTAGAACCTGTAACCTGATCCCTATCCCAGTGCCTAGTCCACAAGATTAGAACCTGTAACCTCCTGGTCCCTATCCCAGTTCCTAGTCCACAAGATTAGAACCTGTAACCTTCTGGTCCCTATCCCAGTGCCTAGTTCACAAGATTAGAACCTGTAACCTGGCCCCTATCCCAGTGCCTAGTCCACAAGATTAGAACATGTAACCTTCTGGTCCCTATCCCAGTGCCTAGTCCACAAGATTAGAACCTGTAACCTGGTCCCTATCCCAGTTCCTAGTCCACAAGATTAGAACATGTAACCTTCTGGTCCCTATCCCAGTGCCTAGTCCACAAGATTAGAACCTGTAACCTTCTGGTCCCTATCCCAGTGCCTAGTCCACAAGATTAGAACCTGTAACCTGGTCCCTATCCCAGTTCATAGTCCACAAGATTAGAACCTGTAACCTGGTCCCTATCCCTGTGCCTAGTCCACAAGATTAGAACCTGTAACTTTCTGGTCCCTATCCTAGTTCCTAGTCCACAAGATTAGAACCTGTAACCTTCTGGTCCCTATCCCAGTTCCTAGTCCACAAGATGAGAACCTGCAACCTTCTGGTCCCTATCCTAGTTCCTAGTCCACAAGATTAGAACCTGTAATCTGGTCCCCATCCCAGTTCCTAGTCCACATAATTAAAACCTGTAACCTTCTGGTCCCTATCCTAGTTCCTAGTCCACAAGATTAGAACCTGTAATCTGGTCCCCAGTTCCTAGTCCACAAGATTAGAACCTGTAACCTTCTGGTCCCTATCCCAGTGCCTAGTCCACAAGATTAGAACCTGTAATCTGGTCCCGATCCCAGTTCCTAGTCCACAAGATTACAACCTGTATTTGGTCCCCATCCCAGTTCCTAGTCCACAAGATTAAAACCTGTAACCTTCTGGTCCCTATCCCAGTTCCTAGTCCACAAGATGACAACCTGCAACCTTCTGGTCCCCATCCCAGTGCCTAGTCCACAAGATTAGAACCTGTAACCTGGTCTCTATCCCAGTTCCTAGTCCACAAGATTAGAACCTATAACCTGGTCCCCATCCCAGTTCCTAGTCCACAAGATTAGAACCTGTAACCTCCTGGTCCACATCCCAGTGCCTAGTCCACAAGATTAGAACCTGTAACCTCCTGGTCCCTATCCCAGTGCCTAGTCCACAAGATTAGAACCTGTAACCTCCTGGTCCCTATCCCAGTGCCTAGTCCACAAGATTAGAACCTGTAACCTTCTGGTCCCTATTCCAGTTCCTAGTCCACAAGATTAGAACCTGTAACCTGGTCCCTATCCCAGTTCCTAGTCCACAAGGTTAGAACCTGTAACCTGGTCCCCTATCCCAGTTCCTAGTCCACAGGATTAGAACCTGTAACCTTCTGGTCCCTATCCCAGTTCCTAGTCCACAAGATTAGAACCTGTAACCTTCTGGTCCCTATCCCAGTGTCTAGTCCACAAGATTAGAACCTGTAACCTCCTGGTCCCTATCCCAGTTCCTAGTCCACAAGATTAGAACCTGTAACCTTCTGATCCCAATACCAGTGCCTAGTCCACAAGATTAGAACCTGTAACCTCCTGGTCCCTATCCCAGTTCCTAGTCCACAAGATTAGAACCTGTAACCTTCTGGTCCCTATCCCAGTGCCTAGTTCACAAGATTAGAACCTGTAACCTGGTCCCTATCCCAGTGCCTAGTCCACAAGATTAGAACATGTAACCTTCTGGTCCCTATCCCAGTGCCTAGTCCACAAGATTAGAACCTGTAACCTGATCCCTATCCCAGTGCCTAGTCCACAAGATTAGAACCTGTAACCTCCTGGTCCCTATCCCAGTTCCTAGTCCACAATATTAGAACCTGTAACCTTCTGGTCCCTATCCCAGTGCCTAGTTCACAAGATTAGAACCTGTAACCTGGTCCCTATCCCAGTGCCTAGTCCACAAGATTAGAACATGTAACCTTCTGGTCCCTATCCCAGTGCCTAGTCCACAAGATTAGAACCTGTAACCTGGTCCCTATCCCAGTTCCTAGTCCACAAGATTAGAACACGTAACCTTCTGGTCCCTATCCCAGTGCCTAGTCCACAAGATTAGAACCTGTAACCTTCTGGTCCCTATCCCAGTGCCTAGTCCACAAGATTAGAACCTGTAACCTGGTCCCTATCCCAGTTCATAGTCCACAAGATTAGAACCTGTAACCTGGTCCCTATCCCTGTGCCTAGTCCACAAGATTAGAACCTGTAACTTTCTGGTCCCTATCCTAGTTCCTAGTCCACAAGATTAGAACCTGTAACCTTCTGGTCCCTATCCCAGTTCCTAGTCCACAAGATGAGAACCTGCAACCTTCTGGTCCCTATCCTAGTTCCTAGTCCACAAGATTAGAACCTGTAATCTGGTCCCCAGTTCCTAGTCCACAAGATTAGAACCTGTAACCTTCTGGTCCCTATCCCAGTGCCTAGTCCACAAGATTAGAACCTGTAATCTGGTCCCTATCCCAGTTCCTAGTCCACAAGATTAAAACCTGTAATCTGGTCCCCATCCCAGTTCCTAGTCCACATAATTAAAACCTGTAACCTTCTGGTCCCTATCCTAGTTCCTAGTCCACAAGATTAGAACCTGTAATCTGGTCCCCAGTTCCTAGTCCACAAGATTAGAACCTGTAACCTTCTGGTCCCTAGTCCACAAGATTAGAACCTGTAATCTGGTCCCGATCCCAGTTCCTAGTCCACAAGATTAAAACCTGTATTTGGTCCCCATCCCAGTTCCTAGTCCACAAGATTAAAACCTGTAACCTTCTGGTCCCTATCCCAGTTCCTAGTCCACAAGATGACAACCTGCAACCTTCTGGTCCCTATCCCAGTGCATAGTCCACAAGATTAGAACCTGTAACATGGTCTCTATCACAGTTCCTAGTCCACAAGATTAGAACCTATAACCTGGTCCCCATCCCAGTTCCTAGTCCACAAGATTAGAACCTGTAACCTCCTGGTCCCCATCCCAGTGCCTAGTCCACAAGATTAGAACCTGTAACCTCCTGGTCCCTATCCCAGTGCCTAGTCCACAAGATTAGAACCTATAACCTGGTCCCCATCCCAGTTCCTAGTCCACAAGATTAGAACCTGTAACCTCCTGGTCCCTATCCCAGTGCCTAGTCCACAAGATTAGAACCTGTAACCTGGTCCCTATCCCAGTTCCTAGTCCACAAGGTTAGAACCTGTAACCTGGTCTCTATCCCAGTTCCTAGTCCACAAGATTAGAACCTATAACCTGGTCCCTATCCCAGTGCCTAGTCCACAAGATTAGAACCTGTAACCTCCTGGTCCCTATCCCAGTTCCTAGTCCACAAGATTAGAACCTGTAACCTGGTCTCTATCCCAGTTCCTAGTCCACAAGATTAGAACCTATAACCTGGTCCCCATCCCAGTTCCTAGTCCACAAGATTAGAACCTGTAACCTCCTGGTCCCCATCCCAGTGCCTAGTCCACAAGATTAGAACCTGTAACCTCCTGGTCCCTATCCCAGTGCCTAGTCCAAAAGATTAGAACCTATAACCTGGTCCCCATCCCAGTTCCTAGTCCACAAGATTAGAACCTGTAACCTCCTGGTCCCTATCCCAGTGCCTAGTCCACAATATTAGAACCTGTAACCTGGTCCCTATCCCAGTTCCTAGTCCACAAGGTTAGAACCTGTAACCTGGTCTCTATCCCAGTGCCTAGTCCACAAGATTAGAACCTGTAACCTCCTGGTCCCCATCCCAGTGCCTTGTCCACAAGATTAGAACCTGTAACCTCCTGGTCCCTATCCCAGTGCCTAGTCCACAAGATTAGAACCTATAACCTGGTCCCCATCCCAGTGTCTAGTCCACAAGATTAGAACCTGTAACCTCCTGGTCCCTATCCCAGTTCCTAGTCCACCAGATTAGAACCTGTAACCTTCTGATCCCAATACCAGTGCCTAGTCCACAAGATTAGAACCTGTAACCTCCTGGTCCCTATCCCAGTTCCTAGTCCACAAGATTAGAACCTGTAACCTTCTGGTCCCTATCCCAGTGCCTAGTTCACAAGATTAGAACCTGTAACCTGGTCCCTATCCCAGTGCCTAGTCCACAAGATTAGAACATGTAACCTTCTGGTCCCTATCCCAGTGCCTAGTCCACAAGATTAGAACCTGTAACCTGATCCCTATCCCAGTGCCTAGTCCACAAGATTAGAACCTGTAACCTCCTGGTCCCTATCCCAGTTCCTAGTCCACAAGATTAGAACCTGTAACCTTCTGGTCCCTATCCCAGTGCCTAGTTCACAAGATTAGAACCTGTAACCTGGCCCCTATCCCAGTGCCTAGTCCACAAGATTAGAACATGTAACCTTCTGGTCCCTATCCCAGTGCCTAGTCCACAAGATTAGAACCTGTAACCTGGTCCCTATCCCAGTTCCTAGTCCACAAGATTAGAACATGTAACCTTCTGGTCCCTATCCCAGTGCCTAGTCCACAAGATTAGAACCTGTAACCTTCTGGTCCCTATCCCAGTGCCTAGTCCACAAGATTAGAACCTGTAACCTGGTCCCTATCCCAGTTCATAGTCCACAAGATTAGAACCTGTAACCTGGTCCCTATCCCTGTGCCTAGTCCACAAGATTAGAACCTGTAACTTTCTGGTCCCTATCCTAGTTTCTAGTCCACAAGATTAGAACCTGTAACCTTCTGGTCCCTATCCCAGTTCCTAGTCCACAAGATGAGAACCTGCAACCTTCTGGTCCCTATCCTAGTTCCTAGTCCACAAGATTACAACCTGTAATCTGGTCCCCAGTTCCTAGTCCACAAGATTAGAACCTGTAACCTTCTGGTCCCTATCCCAGTGCCTAGTCCACAAGATTAGAACCTGTAATCTGGTCCCTATCCCAGTTCCTAGTCCACAAGATTAAAACCTGTAATCTGGTCCCCATCCCAGTTCCTAGTCCACATAATTAAAACCTGTAACCTTCTGGTCCCTATCCTAGTTCCTAGTCCACAAGATTAGAACCTGTAATCTGGTCCCCAGTTCCTAGTCCACAAGATTAGAACCTGTAACCTTCTGGTCCCTATCCCAGTGCCTAGTCCACAAGATTAGAACCTGTAATCTGGTCCCTATCCCAGTTCCTAGTCCACAAGATTAAAACCTGTAATCTGGTCCCCATCCCAGTTCCTAGTCCACATAATTAAAACCTGTAACCTTCTGGTCCCTATCCTAGTTCCTAGTCCACAAGATTAGAACCTGTAATCTGGTCCCCAGTTCCTAGTCCACAAGATTAGAACCTGTAACCTTCTGGTCCCTAGTCCACAAGATTAGAACCTGTAATCTGGTCCCGATCCCAGTTCCTAGTCCACAAGATTAAAACCTGTATTTGGTCCCCATCCCAGTTCCTAGTCCACAAGATTAAAACCTGTAACCTTCTGGTCCCTATCCCAGTTCCTAGTCCACAAGATGACAACCTGCAACCTTCTGGTCCCTATCCCAGTGCATAGTCCACAAGATTAGAACCTGTAACATGGTCTCTATCACAGTTCCTAGTCCACAAGATTAGAACCTATAACCTGGTCCCCATCCCAGTTCCTAGTCCACAAGATTAGAACCTGTAACCTCCTGGTCCCCATCCCAGTGCCTAGTCCACAAGATTAGAACCTGTAACCTCCTGGTCCCTATCCCAGTGCCTAGTCCACAAGATTAGAACCTATAACCTGGTCCCCATCCCAGTTCCTAGTCCACAAGATTAGAACCTGTAACCTCCTGGTCCCTATCCCAGTGCCTAGTCCACAAGATTAGAACCTGTAACCTGGTCCCTATCCCAGTTCCTAGTCCACAAGATTAGAACCTGTAACCTGGTCTCTATCCCAGTTCCTAGTCCACAAGATTAGAACCTATAACCTGGTCCCCATCCCAGTTCCTAGTCCACAAGATTAGAACCTGTAACCTCCTGGTCCCTATCCCAGTGCCTAGTCCACAAGATTAGAACCTATAACCTGGTCCCCATCCCAGTGTCTAGTCCACAAGATTAGAACCTGTAACCTCCTGGTCCCTATCCCAGTTCCTAGTCCACAAGATTAGAACCTGTAACCTTCTGATCCCAATACCAGTGCCTAGTCCACAAGATTAGAACCTGTAACCTCCTGGTCCCTATCCCAGTTCCTAGTCCACAAGATTAGAACCTGTAACCTTCTGGTCCCTATCCCAGTGCCTAGTTCACAAGATTAGAACCTGTAACCTGGTCCCTATCCCAGTGCCTAGTCCACAAGATTAGAACATGTAACCTTCTGGTCCCTATCCCAGTGCCTAGTCCACAAGATTAGAACCTGTAACCTGATCCCTATCCCAGTGCCTAGTCCACAAGATTAGAACCTGTAACCTCCTGGTCCCTATCCCAGTTCCTAGTCCACAAGATTAGAACCTGTAACCTTCTGGTCCCTATCCCAGTGCATAGTCCACAAGATTAGAACCTGTAACATGGTCTCTATCACAGTTCCTAGTCCACAAGATTAGAACCTGTAACCTGGTCCCTATCCCAGTTCCTAGTCCACAAGATGACAACCTGCAACCTTCTGGTCCCTATCCCAGTGCATAGTCCACAAGATTAGAACCTGTAACATGGTCTCTATCACAGTTCCTAGTCCACAAGATTAGAACCTATAACCTGGTCCCCATCCCAGTTCCTAGTCCACAAGATTAGAACCTGTAACCTCCTGGTCCCCATCCCAGTGCCTAGTCCACAAGATTAGAACCTGTAACCTCCTGGTCCCTATCCCAGTGCCTAGTCCACAAGATTAGAACCTATAACCTGGTCCCCATCCCAGTTCCTAGTCCACAAGATTAGAACCTGTAACCTCCTGGTCCCTATCCCAGTGCCTAGTCCACAAGATTAGAACCTGTAACCTGGTCCCTATCCCAGTTCCTAGTCCACAAGGTTAGAACCTGTAACCTGGTCTCTATCCCAGTTCCTAGTCCACAAGATTAGAACCTATAACCTGGTCCCTATCCCAGTGCCTAGTCCACAAGATTAGAACCTGTAACCTCCTGGTCCCTATCCCAGTTCCTAGTCCACAAGATTAGAACCTGTAACCTGGTCTCTATCCCAGTTCCTAGTCCACAAGATTAGAACCTATAACCTGGTCCCCATCCCAGTTCCTAGTCCACAAGATTAGAACCTGTAACCTCCTGGTCCCCATCCCAGTGCCTAGTCCACAAGATTAGAACCTGTAACCTCCTGGTCCCTATCCCAGTGCCTAGTCCAAAAGATTAGAACCTATAACCTGGTCCCCATCCCAGTTCCTAGTCCACAAGATTAGAACCTGTAACCTCCTGGTCCCTATCCCAGTGCCTAGTCCACAATATTAGAACCTGTAACCTGGTCCCTATCCCAGTTCCTAGTCCACAAGGTTAGAACCTGTAACCTGGTCTCTATCCCAGTGCCTAGTCCACAAGATTAGAACCTGTAACCTCCTGGTCCCCATCCCAGTGCCTAGTCCACAAGATTAGAACCTGTAACCTCCTGGTCCCTATCCCAGTGCCTAGTCCACAAGATTAGAACCTATAACCTGGTCCCCATCCCAGTGTCTAGTCCACAAGATTAGAACCTGTAACCTCCTGGTCCCTATCCCAGTTCCTAGTCCACAAGATTAGAACCTGTAACCTTCTGATCCCAATACCAGTGCCTAGTCCACAAGATTAGAACCTGTAACCTCCTGGTCCCTATCCCAGTTCCTAGTCCACAAGATTAGAACCTGTAACCTTCTGGTCCCTATCCCAGTGCCTAGTTCACAAGATTAGAACCTGTAACCTGGTCCCTATCCCAGTGCCTAGTCCACAAGATTAGAACATGTAACCTTCTGGTCCCTATCCCAGTGCCTAGTCCACAAGATTAGAACCTGTAACCTGATCCCTATCCCAGTGCCTAGTCCACAAGATTAGAACCTGTAACCTCCTGGTCCCTATCCCAGTTCCTAGTCCACAAGATTAGAACCTGTAACCTTCTGGTCCCTATCCCAGTGCCTAGTTCACAAGATTAGAACCTGTAACCTGGCCCCTATCCCAGTGCCTAGTCCACAAGATTAGAACATGTAACCTTCTGGTCCCTATCCCAGTGCCTAGTCCACAAGATTAGAACCTGTAACCTGGTCCCTATCCCAGTTCCTAGTCCACAAGATTAGAACATGTAACCTTCTGGTCCCTATCCCAGTGCCTAGTCCACAAGATTAGAACCTGTAACCTTCTGGTCCCTATCCCAGTGCCTAGTCCACAAGATTAGAACCTGTAACCTGGTCCCTATCCCAGTTCATAGTCCACAAGATTAGAACCTGTAACCTGGTCCCTATCCCTGTGCCTAGTCCACAAGATTAGAACCTGTAACTTTCTGGTCCCTATCCTAGTTCCTAGTCCACAAGATTAGAACCTGTAACCTTCTGGTCCCTATCCCAGTTCCTAGTCCACAAGATGAGAACCTGCAACCTTCTGGTCCCTATCCTAGTTCCTAGTCCACAAGATTAGAACCTGTAATCTGGTCCCCAGTTCCTAGTCCACAAGATTAGAACCTGTAACCTTCTGGTCCCTATCCCAGTGCCTAGTCCACAAGATTAGAACCTGTAATCTGGTCCCTATCCCAGTTCCTAGTCCACAAGATTAAAACCTGTAATCTGGTCCCCATCCCAGTTCCTAGTCCACATAATTAAAACCTGTAACCTTCTGGTCCCTATCCTAGTTCCTAGTCCACAAGATTAGAACCTGTAATCTGGTCCCCAGTTCCTAGTCCACAAGATTAGAACCTGTAACCTTCTGGTCCCTATCCCAGTGCCTAGTCCACAAGATTAGAACCTGTAATCTGGTCCCGATCCCAGTTCCTAGTCCACAAGATTACAACCTGTATTTGGTCCCCATCCCAGTTCCTAGTCCACAAGATTAAAACCTGTAACCTTCTGGTCCCTATCCCAGTTCCTAGTCCACAAGATGACAACCTGCAACCTTCTGGTCCCTATCCCAGTGCCTAGTCCACAAGATTAGAACCTGTAACCTGGTCTCTATCCCAGTTCCTAGTCCACAAGATTAGAACCTGTAACCTCCTGGTCCACATCCCAGTGCCTAGTCCACAAGATTAGAACCTGTAACCTCCTGGTCCCTATCCCAGTGCCTAGTCCACAAGATTAGAACCTGTAACCTCCTGGTCCCTATCCCAGTGCCTAGTCCACAAGATTAGAACCTATAACCTGGTCCCTATCCCAGTTCATAGTCCACAAGATTAGAACCTGTAACCTGGTCCCTATCCCTGTGCCTAGTCCACAAGATTAGAACCTGTAACTTTCTGGTCCCTATCCTAGTTTCTAGTCCACAAGATTAGAACCTGTAACCTTCTGGTCCCTATCCCAGTTCCTAGTCCACAAGATGAGAACCTGCAACCTTCTGGTCCCTATCCTAGTTCCTAGTCCACAAGATTAGAACCTGTAATCTGGTCCCCAGTTCCTAGTCCACAAGATTAGAACCTGTAACCTTCTGGTCCCTATCCCAGTGCCTAGTCCACAAGATTAGAACCTGTAATCTGGTCCCTATCCCAGTTCCTAGTCCACAAGATTAAAACCTGTAATCTGGTCCCCATCCCAGTTCCTAGTCCACATAATTAAAACCTGTAACCTTCTGGTCCCTATCCTAGTTCCTAGTCCACAAGATTAGAACCTGTAATCTGGTCCCCAGTTCCTAGTCCACAAGATTAGAACCTGTAACCTTCTGGTCCCTATCCCAGTGCCTAGTCCACAAGATTAGAACCTGTAATCTGGTCCCTATCCCAGTTCCTAGTCCACAAGATTAAAACCTGTAATCTGGTCCCCATCCCAGTTCCTAGTCCACATAATTAAAACCTGTAACCTTCTGGTCCCTATCCTAGTTCCTAGTCCACAAGATTAGAACCTGTAATCTGGTCCCCAGTTCCTAGTCCACAAGATTAGAACCTGTAACCTTCTGGTCCCTAGTCCACAAGATTAGAACCTGTAATCTGGTCCCGATCCCAGTTCCTAGTCCACAAGATTAAAACCTGTATTTGGTCCCCATCCCAGTTCCTAGTCCACAAGATTAAAACCTGTAACCTTCTGGTCCCTATCCCAGTTCCTAGTCCACAAGATGACAACCTGCAACCTTCTGGTCCCTATCCCAGTGCATAGTCCACAAGATTAGAACCTGTAACATGGTCTCTATCACAGTTCCTAGTCCACAAGATTAGAACCTATAACCTGGTCCCCATCCCAGTTCCTAGTCCACAAGATTAGAACCTGTAACCTCCTGGTCCCCATCCCAGTGCCTAGTCCACAAGATTAGAACCTGTAACCTCCTGGTCCCTATCCCAGTGCCTAGTCCACAAGATTAGAACCTATAACCTGGTCCCCATCCCAGTTCCTAGTCCACAAGATTAGAACCTGTAACCTCCTGGTCCCTATCCCAGTGCCTAGTCCACAAGATTAGAACCTGTAACCTGGTCCCTATCCCAGTTCCTAGTCCACAAGGTTAGAACCTGTAACCTGGTCTCTATCCCAGTTCCTAGTCCACAAGATTAGAACCTATAACCTGGTCCCTATCCCAGTGCCTAGTCCACAAGATTAGAACCTGTAACCTCCTGGTCCCTATCCCAGTTCCTAGTCCACAAGATTAGAACCTGTAACCTGGTCTCTATCCCAGTTCCTAGTCCACAAGATTAGAACCTATAACCTGGTCCCCATCCCAGTTCCTAGTCCACAAGATTAGAACCTGTAACCTCCTGGTCCCCATCCCAGTGCCTAGTCCACAAGATTAGAACCTGTAACCTCCTGGTCCCTATCCCAGTGCCTAGTCCAAAAGATTAGAACCTATAACCTGGTCCCCATCCCAGTTCCTAGTCCACAAGATTAGAACCTGTAACCTCCTGGTCCCTATCCCAGTGCCTAGTCCACAATATTAGAACCTGTAACCTGGTCCCTATCCCAGTTCCTAGTCCACAAGGTTAGAACCTGTAACCTGGTCTCTATCCCAGTGCCTAGTCCACAAGATTAGAACCTGTAACCTCCTGGTCCCCATCCCAGTGCCTAGTCCACAAGATTAGAACCTGTAACCTCCTGGTCCCTATCCCAGTGCCTAGTCCACAAGATTAGAACCTATAACCTGGTCCCCATCCCAGTGTCTAGTCCACAAGATTAGAACCTGTAACCTCCTGGTCCCTATCCCAGTTCCTAGTCCACAAGATTAGAACCTGTAACCTTCTGATCCCAATACCAGTGCCTAGTCCACAAGATTAGAACCTGTAACCTCCTGGTCCCTATCCCAGTTCCTAGTCCACAAGATTAGAACCTGTAACCTTCTGGTCCCTATCCCAGTGCCTAGTTCACAAGATTAGAACCTGTAACCTGGTCCCTATCCCAGTGCCTAGTCCACAAGATTAGAACATGTAACCTTCTGGTCCCTATCCCAGTGCCTAGTCCACAAGATTAGAACCTGTAACCTGATCCCTATCCCAGTGCCTAGTCCACAAGATTAGAACCTGTAACCTCCTGGTCCCTATCCCAGTTCCTAGTCCACAAGATTAGAACCTGTAACCTTCTGGTCCCTATCCCAGTGCCTAGTTCACAAGATTAGAACCTGTAACCTGGCCCCTATCCCAGTGCCTAGTCCACAAGATTAGAACATGTAACCTTCTGGTCCCTATCCCAGTGCCTAGTCCACAAGATTAGAACCTGTAACCTGGTCCCTATCCCAGTTCCTAGTCCACAAGATTAGAACATGTAACCTTCTGGTCCCTATCCCAGTGCCTAGTCCACAAGATTAGAACCTGTAACCTTCTGGTCCCTATCCCAGTGCCTAGTCCACAAGATTAGAACCTGTAACCTGGTCCCTATCCCAGTTCATAGTCCACAAGATTAGAACCTGTAACCTGGTCCCTATCCCTGTGCCTAGTCCACAAGATTAGAACCTGTAACTTTCTGGTCCCTATCCTAGTTCCTAGTCCACAAGATTAGAACCTGTAACCTTCTGGTCCCTATCCCAGTTCCTAGTCCACAAGATGAGAACCTGCAACCTTCTGGTCCCTATCCTAGTTCCTAGTCCACAAGATTAGAACCTGTAATCTGGTCCCCAGTTCCTAGTCCACAAGATTAGAACCTGTAACCTTCTGGTCCCTATCCCAGTGCCTAGTCCACAAGATTAGAACCTGTAATCTGGTCCCTATCCCAGTTCCTAGTCCACAAGATTAAAACCTGTAATCTGGTCCCCATCCCAGTTCCTAGTCCACATAATTAAAACCTGTAACCTTCTGGTCCCTATCCTAGTTCCTAGTCCACAAGATTAGAACCTGTAATCTGGTCCCCAGTTCCTAGTCCACAAGATTAGAACCTGTAACCTTCTGGTCCCTATCCCAGTGCCTAGTCCACAAGATTAGAACCTGTAATCTGGTCCCGATCCCAGTTCCTAGTCCACAAGATTACAACCTGTATTTGGTCCCCATCCCAGTTCCTAGTCCACAAGATTAAAACCTGTAACCTTCTGGTCCCTATCCCAGTTCCTAGTCCACAAGATGACAACCTGCAACCTTCTGGTCCCTATCCCAGTGCCTAGTCCACAAGATTAGAACCTGTAACCTGGTCTCTATCCCAGTTCCTAGTCCACAAGATTAGAACCTGTAACCTCCTGGTCCACATCCCAGTGCCTAGTCCACAAGATTAGAACCTGTAACCCCCTGGTCCCTATCCCAGTGCCTAGTCCACAAGATTAGAACCTGTAACCTCCTGGTCCCTATCCCAGTGCCTAGTCCACAAGATTAGAACCTGTAACCTTCTGGTCCCTATTCCAGTTCCTAGTCCACAAGATTAGAACCTGTAACCTGGTCCCTATCCCAGTTCCTAGTCCACAAGGTTAGAACCTGTAACCTGGTCCCCATCCCAGTTCCTAGTCCACAAGATTAGAACCTTTAACCTGGTCCCTATCCCAGTTCCTAGTCCACAAGATTAGAAAATGTAACCTTCTGATCCCTATCCCATTTCCTAGTCCACAGGATTAGAACCTGTAACCTTCTGGTCCCTATCCCAGTTCCTAGTCCACAAGATTAGAACCTGTAACCTTCTGGTCCCTATCCCACTGCCTAGTCCACAAGATTAGAACCTGTAACCTTCTGGTCCCTATCCCAGTGTCTAGTCCACAAGATTAGAACCTGTAACCTCCTGGTCCCTATCCCAGTTCCTAGTCCACAAGATTAGAACCTGTAACCTTCTGATCCCAATACCAGTGCCTAGTCCACAAGATTAGAACCTGTAACCTCCTGGTCCCTATCCCAGTTCCTAGTCCACAAGATTAGAACCTGTAACCTTCTGGTCCCTATCCCAGTGCCTAGTTCACAAGATTAGAACCTGTAACCTGGTCCCTATCCCAGTGCCTAGTCCACAAGATTAGAACATGTAACCTTCTGGTCCCTATCCCAGTGCCTAGTCCACAAGATTAGAACCTGTAACCTGATCCCTATCCCAGTGCCTAGTCCACAAGATTAGAACCTGTAACCTTCTGGTCCCTATCCCAGTGCCTAGTTCACAAGATTAGAACCTGTAACCTGGTCCCTATCCCAGTGCCTAGTCCACAAGATTAGAACATGTAACCTTCTGGTCCCTATCCCAGTGCCTAGTCCACAAGATTAGAACCTGTAACCTGGTCCCTATCCCAGTTCCTAGTCCACAAGATTAGAACATGTAACCTTCTGGTCCCTATCCCAGTGCCTAGTCCACAAGATTAGAACCTGTAACCTTCTGGTCCCTATCCCAGTGCCTAGTCCACAAGATTAGAACCTGTAATCTGGTCCCTATCCCAGTTCCTAGTCCACAAGATTAAAACCTGTAATCTGGTCCCCATCCCAGTTCCTAGTCCACATAATTAAAACCTGTAACCTTCTGGTCCCTATCCTAGTTCCTAGTCCACAAGATTAGAACCTGTAATGTGGTCCCCAGTTCCTAGTCCACAAGATTAGAACCTGTAACCTTCTGGTCCCTATCCCAGTGCCTAGTCCACAAGATTAGAACCTGTAATCTGGTCCCTATCCCAGTTCCTAGTCCACAAGATTAAAACCTGTAATCTGGTCCCCATCCCAGTTCCTAGTCCACATAATTAAAACCTGTAACCTTCTGGTCCCTATCCTAGTTCCTAGTCCACAAGATTAGAACCTGTAATCTGGTCCCCAGTTCCTAGTCCACAAGATTAGAACCTGTAACCTTCTGGTCCCTAGTCCACAAGATTAGAACCTGTAATCTGGTCCCGATCCCAGTTCCTAGTCCACAAGATTAAAACCTGTATTTGGTCCCCATCCCAGTTCCTAGTCCACAAGATTAAAACCTGTAACCTTCTGGTCCCTATCCCAGTTCCTAGTCCACAAGATGACAACCTGCAACCTTCTGGTCCCTATCCCAGTGCATAGTCCACAAGATTAGAACCTGTAACATGGTCTCTATCACAGTTCCTAGTCCACAAGATTAGAACCTATAACCTGGTCCCCATCCCAGTTCCTAGTCCACAAGATTAGAACCTGTAACCTCCTGGTCCCCATCCCAGTGCCTAGTCCACAAGATTAGAACCTGTAACCTCCTGGTCCCTATCCCAGTGCCTAGTCCACAAGATTAGAACCTATAACCTGGTCCCCATCCCAGTTCCTAGTCCACAAGATTAGAACCTGTAACCTCCTGGTCCCTATCCCAGTGCCTAGTCCACAAGATTAGAACCTGTAACCTGGTCCCTATCCCAGTTCCTAGTCCACAAGGTTAGAACCTGTAACCTGGTCTCTATCCCAGTTCCTAGTCCACAAGATTAGAACCTATAACCTGGTCCCTATCCCAGTGCCTAGTCCACAAGATTAGAACCTGTAACCTCCTGGTCCCTATCCCAGTTCCTAGTCCACAAGATTAGAACCTGTAACCTGGTCTCTATCCCAGTTCCTAGTCCACAAGATTAGAACCTATAACCTGGTCCCCATCCCAGTTCCTAGTCCACAAGATTAGAACCTGTAACCTCCTGGTCCCCATCCCAGTGCCTAGTCCACAAGATTAGAACCTGTAACCTCCTGGTCCCTATCCCAGTGCCTAGTCCAAAAGATTAGAACCTATAACCTGGTCCCCATCCCAGTTCCTAGTCCACAAGATTAGAACCTGTAACCTCCTGGTCCCTATCCCAGTGCCTAGTCCACAATATTAGAACCTGTAACCTGGTCCCTATCCCAGTTCCTAGTCCACAAGGTTAGAACCTGTAACCTGGTCTCTATCCCAGTGCCTAGTCCACAAGATTAGAACCTGTAACCTCCTGGTCCCCATCCCAGTGCCTAGTCCACAAGATTAGAACCTGTAACCTCCTGGTCCCTATCCCAGTGCCTAGTCCACAAGATTAGAACCTATAACCTGGTCCCCATCCCAGTGTCTAGTCCACAAGATTAGAACCTGTAACCTCCTGGTCCCTATCCCAGTTCCTAGTCCACAAGATTAGAACCTGTAACCTTCTGATCCCAATACCAGTGCCTAGTCCACAAGATTAGAACCTGTAACCTCCTGGTCCCTATCCCAGTTCCTAGTCCACAAGATTAGAACCTGTAACCTTCTGGTCCCTATCCCAGTGCCTAGTTCACAAGATTAGAACCTGTAACCTGGTCCCTATCCCAGTGCCTAGTCCACAAGATTAGAACATGTAACCTTCTGGTCCCTATCCCAGTGCCTAGTCCACAAGATTAGAACCTGTAACCTGATCCCTATCCCAGTGCCTAGTCCACAAGATTAGAACCTGTAACCTCCTGGTCCCTATCCCAGTTCCTAGTCCACAAGATTAGAACCTGTAACCTTCTGGTCCCTATCCCAGTGCCTAGTTCACAAGATTAGAACCTGTAACCTGGCCCCTATCCCAGTGCCTAGTCCACAAGATTAGAACATGTAACCTTCTGGTCCCTATCCCAGTGCCTAGTCCACAAGATTAGAACCTGTAACCTGGTCCCTATCCCAGTTCCTAGTCCACAAGATTAGAACATGTAACCTTCTGGTCCCTATCCCAGTGCCTAGTCCACAAGATTAGAACCTGTAACCTTCTGGTCCCTATCCCAGTGCCTAGTCCACAAGATTAGAACCTGTAACCTGGTCCCTATCCCAGTTCATAGTCCACAAGATTAGAACCTGTAACCTGGTCCCTATCCCTGTGCCTAGTCCACAAGATTAGAACCTGTAACTTTCTGGTCCCTATCCTAGTTCCTAGTCCACAAGATTAGAACCTGTAACCTTCTGGTCCCTATCCCAGTTCCTAGTCCACAAGATGAGAACCTGCAACCTTCTGGTCCCTATCCTAGTTCCTAGTCCACAAGATTAGAACCTGTAATCTGGTCCCCAGTTCCTAGTCCACAAGATTAGAACCTGTAACCTTCTGGTCCCTATCCCAGTGCCTAGTCCACAAGATTAGAACCTGTAATCTGGTCCCTATCCCAGTTCCTAGTCCACAAGATTAAAACCTGTAATCTGGTCCCCATCCCAGTTCCTAGTCCACATAATTAAAACCTGTAACCTTCTGGTCCCTATCCTAGTTCCTAGTCCACAAGATTAGAACCTGTAATCTGGTCCCCAGTTCCTAGTCCACAAGATTAGAACCTGTAACCTTCTGGTCCCTATCCCAGTGCCTAGTCCACAAGATTAGAACCTGTAATCTGGTCCCGATCCCAGTTCCTAGTCCACAAGATTACAACCTGTATTTGGTCCCCATCCCAGTTCCTAGTCCACAAGATTAAAACCTGTAACCTTCTGGTCCCTATCCCAGTTCCTAGTCCACAAGATGACAACCTGCAACCTTCTGGTCCCTATCCCAGTGCCTAGTCCACAAGATTAGAACCTGTAACCTGGTCTCTATCCCAGTTCCTAGTCCACAAGATTAGAACCTGTAACCTCCTGGTCCACATCCCAGTGCCTAGTCCACAAGATTAGAACCTGTAACCTCCTGGTCCCTATCCCAGTGCCTAGTCCACAAGATTAGAACCTGTAACCTCCTGGTCCCTATCCCAGTGCCTAGTCCACAAGATTAGAACCTGTAACCTTCTGGTCCCTATTCCAGTTCCTAGTCCACAAGATTAGAACCTGTAACCTGGTCCCTATCCCAGTTCCTAGTCCACAAGGTTAGAACCTGTAACCTGGTCCCCATCCCAGTTCCTAGTCCACAAGATTAGAACCTTTAACCTGGTCCCTATCCCAGTTCCTAGTCCACAAGATTAGAAAATGTAACCTTCTGATCCCTATCCCATTTCCTAGTCCACAGGATTAGAACCTGTAACCTTCTGGTCCCTATCCCAGTTCCTAGTCCACAAGATTAGAACCTGTAACCTTCTGGTCCCTATCCCACTGCCTAGTCCACAAGATTAGAACCTGTAACCTTCTGGTCCCTATCCCAGTGTCTAGTCCACAAGATTAGAACCTGTAACCTCCTGGTCCCTATCCCAGTTCCTAGTCCACAAGATTAGAACCTGTAACCTTCTGATCCCAATACCAGTGCCTAGTCCACAAGATTAGAACCTGTAACCTCCTGGTCCCTCTCCCAGTTCCTAGTCCACAAGATTAGAACCTGTAACCTTCTGGTCCCTATCCCAGTGCCTAGTTCACAAGATTAGAACCTGTAACCTGGTCCCTATCCCAGTGCCTAGTCCACAAGATTAGAACATGTAACCTTCTGGTCCCTATCCCAGTGCCTAGTCCACAAGATTAGAACCTGTAACCTGATCCCTATCCCAGTGCCTAGTCCACAAGATTAGAACCTGTAACCTTCTGGTCCCTATCCCAGTGCCTAGTTCACAAGATTAGAACCTGTAACCTGGTCCCTATCCCAGTGCCTAGTCCACAAGATTAGAACATGTAACCTTCTGGTCCCTATCCCAGTGCCTAGTCCACAAGATTAGAACCTGTAACCTGGTCCCTATCCCAGTTCCTAGTCCACAAGATTAGAACATGTAACCTTCTGGTCCCTATCCCAGTGCCTAGTCCACAAGATTAGAACCGGTAACCTTCTGGTCCCTATCCCAGTGCCTTGTCCACAAGATTAGAACCTGTAACCTGGTCCCTATCCCAGTTCATAGTCCACAAGATTAGAACCTGTAACCTGGTCCCTATCCCTGTGCCTAGTCCACAAGATTAGAACCTGTAACTTTCTGGTCCCTATCCTAGTTCCTAGTCCACAAGATTAGAACCTGTAACCTTCTGGTCCCTATCCCAGTTCCTAGTCCACAAGATGAGAACCTGCAACCTTCTGGTCCCTATCCTAGTTCCTAGTCCACAAGATTAGAACCTGTAATCTGGTCCCCAGTTCCTAGTCCACAAGATTAGAACCTGTAACCTTCTGGTCCCTATCCCAGTGCCTAGTCCACAAGATTAGAACCTGTAATCTGGTCCCTATCCCAGTTCCTAGTCCACAAGATTAAAACCTGTAATCTGGTCCCCATCCCAGTTCCTAGTCCACATAATTAAAACCTGTAACCTTCTGGTCCCTATCCTAGTTCCTAGTCCACAAGATTAGAACCTGTAATCTGGTCCCCAGTTCCTAGTCCACAAGATCAGAACCTGTAACCTTCTGGTCCCTAGTCCACAAGATTAGAACCTGTAATCTGGTCCCGATCCCAGTTCCTAGTCCACAAGATTAAAACCTGTATTTGGTCCCCATCCCAGTTCCTAGTCCACAAGATTAAAACCTGTAACCTTCTGGTCCCTATCCCAGTTCCTAGTCCACAAGATGACAACCTGCAACCTTCTGGTCCCTATCCCAGTGCATAGTCCACAAGATTAGAACCTGTAACATGGTCTCTATCACAGTTCCTAGTCCACAAGATTAGAACCTATAACCTGGTCCCCATCCCAGTTCCTAGTCCACAAGATTAGAACCTGTAACCTCCTGGTCCCCATCCCAGTGCCTAGTCCACAAGATTAGAACCTGTAACCTGGTCCCTATCCCTGTGCCTAGTCCACAAGATTAGAACCTGTAACCTGATCCCTATCCCAGTGCCTAGTCCACAAGATTAGAACCTGTAACCTCCTGGTCCCTATCCCAGTTCCTAGTCCACAAGATTAGAACCTGTAACCTTCTGGTCATTATCCCAGTGCCTAGTTCACAAGATTAGAACCTGTAACCTGGTACCTATCCCAGTGCCTAGTCCACAAGATTAGAACATGTAACCTTCTGGTCCCTATCCCAGTGCCTAGTCCACAAGATTAGAACCTGTAACCTTAAGGTCCCTATCCCAGTGCCTAGTCCACAAGATTAGAACCTGTAACCTGGTCCCTATCCCAGTTCATAGTCCACAAGATTAGAACCTGTAACCTGGTCCCTATCCCTGTGCCTAGTCCACAAGATTAGAACCTGTAACTTTCTGGTCCCTATCCTAGTTCCTAGTCCACAAGATTAGAACCTGTAACCTTCTGGTCCCTATCCCAGTTCCTAGTCCACAAGATGAGAACCTGCAACCTTCTGGTCCCTATCCTAGTTCCTAGTCCACAAGATTAGAACCTGTAATCTGGTCCCCAGTTCCTAGTCCACAAGATTAGAACCTGTAACCTTCTGGTCCCTATCCCAGTGCCTAGTCCACAAGATTAGAACCTGTAATCTGGTCCCTATCCCAGTTCCTAGTCCACAAGATTAAAACCTGTAATCTGGTCCCCATCCCAGTTCCTAGTCCACATAATTAAAACCTGTAACCTTCTGGTCCCTATCCTAGTTCCTAGTCCACAAGATTAGAACCTGTAATCTGGTCCCCAGTTCCTAGTCCACAAGATTAGAACCTGTAACCTTCTGGTCCCTATCCCAGTGCCTAGTCCACAAGATTAGAACCTGTAATCTGGTCCCGATCCCAGTTCCTAGTCCACAAGATTAAAACCTGTATTTGGTCCCCATCCCAGTTCCTAGTCCACAAGATTAAAACCTGTAACCTTCTGGTCCCTATCCCAGTTCCTAGTCCACAAGATGACAACCTGCAACCTTCTGGTCCCTATCCCAGTTCCTAGTCCACAAGATTAGAACCTATAACCTGGTCCCCATCCCAGTTCCTAGTCCACAAGATTAGAACCTGTAACCTCCTGGTCCCCATCCCAGTGCCTAGTCCACAAGATTAGAACCTGTAACCTCCTGGTCCCTATCCCAGTGCCTAGTCCACAAGATTAGAACCTATAACCTGGTCCCCATCCCAGTTCCTAGTCCACAAGATTAGAACCTGTAACCTCCTGGTCCCTATCCCAGTGCCTAGTCCACAAGATTAGAACCTGTAACCTGGTCCCTATCCCAGTTCCTAGTCCACAAGGTTAGAACCTGTAACCTGGTCTCTATCCCAGTTCCTAGTCCACAAGATTAGAACCTATAACCTGGTCCCTATCCCAGTGCCTAGTCCACAAGATTAGAACCTGTAACCTCCTGGTCCCTATCCCAGTTCCTAGTCCACAAGATTAGAACCTGTAACCTGGTCTCTATCCCAGTTCCTAGTCCACAAGATTAGAACCTATAACCTGGTCCCCATCCCAGTTCCTAGTCCACAAGATTAGAACCTGTAACCTCCTGGTCCCCATCCCAGTGCCTAGTCCACAAGATTAGAACCTGTAACCTCCTGGTCCCTATCCCAGTGCCTAGTCCACAAGATTAGAACCTATAACCTGGTCCCCATCCCAGTTCCTAGTCCACAAGATTAGAACCTGTAACCTCCTGGTCCCTATCCCAGTGCCTAGTCCACAAGATTAGAACCTGTAACCTGGTCCCTATCCCAGTTCCTAGTCCACAAGGTTAGAACCTGTAACCTGGTCTCTATCCCAGTGCCTAGTCCACAAGATTAGAACCTGTAACCTCCTGGTCCCCATCCCAGTGCCTAGTCCACAAGATTAGAACCTGTAACCTCCTGGTCCCTATCCCAGTGCCTAGTCCACAAGATTAGAACCTATAACCTGGTCCCCATCCCAGTGCCTAGTCCACAAGATTAGAACCTGTAACCTCCTGGTCCCCATCCCAGTTTCTAGTCCACAAGATTAGAACCTGTAACCTCCTGGTCCCTATCCCAGTGCCTAGTCCACAAGATTAGAACCTGTAACCTGGTCCCTATCCCAGTTCCTAGTCCACAAGGTTAGAACCTGTAACCTGGTCTCTATCCCAGTTCCTAGTCCACAAGATTAGAACCTATAACCTGGTCCCTATCCCGGTGCCTAGTCCACAAGATTAGAACCTGTAACCTCCTGGTCCCTATCCCAGTTCCTAGTCCACAAGATGACAACCTAAACCTTCTGGTCCCTATCCCAGTGCCTAGTCCACAAGATTAGAACCTGTAACCTGGTCTCTATCCCAGTTCCTAGTCCACAAGATTAGAACCTATAACCTGGTCCCCATCCCAGTTCCTAGTCCACAAGGTTAGAACCTGTAACCTGGTCTCTATCCCAGTGCCTAGTCCACAAGATTAGAACCTGTAACCTCCTGTTCCCCATCCCAGTGCCTAGTCCACAAGATTAGAACCTGTAACCTCCTGGTCCCTATCCCAGTGCCTAGTCCACAAGATTAGAACCTATAACCTGGTCCCCATCCCAGTGCCTAGTCCACAAGATTAGAACCTGTAACCTCCTGGTCCCCATCCCAGTTTCTAGTCCACAAGATTAGAACCTGTAACCTCCTGGTCCCTATCCCAGTGCCTAGTCCACAAGATTAGAACCTGTAACCTGGTCCCTATCCCAGTTCCTAGTCCACAAGGTTAGAACCTGTAACCTGGTCTCTATCCCAGTTCCTAGTCCACAAGATTAGAACCTATAACCTGGTCCCTATCCCAGTGCCTAGTCCACAAGATTAGAACCTGTAACCTCCTGGTCCCTATCCCAGTTCCTAGTCCACAAGATGACAACCTAAACCTTCTGGTCCCTATCCCAGTGCCTAGTCCACAAGATTAGAACCTGTAACCTGGTCTCTATCCCAGTTCCTAGTCCACAAGATTAGAACCTATAACCTGGTCCCCATCCCAGTTCCTAGTCCACAAGATTAGAACCTGTAACCTCCTGGTCCCCATCCCAGTGCCTAGTCCACAAGATTAGAACCTGTAACCTCCTGGCCCCTATCCCAGTGCCTAGTCCACAAGATTAGAACCTATAACCTGGTCCCCATCCCAGTGCCTAGTCCACAAGATTAGAACCTGTAACCTCCTGGTCCCTATCCCAGTGCCTAGTCCACAAGATTAGAACCTATAACCTGGTCCCCATCCCAGTTCCTAGTCCACAAGATTAGAACCTGTAACCTGGTCTCTATCCCAGTGCCTAGTCCACAAGATTAGAACCTGTAACCTCCTGGTCCCCATCCCAGTGCCTAGTCCACAAGATTAGAACCTGTAACCTCCTGGTCCCATTCCAGTGCCTAGTCCACAAGATTAGAACATGTAACCTTCTGGTCCCTATCCCAGTGCCTAGTCCACAAGATTAGAACCTGTAACCTTAAGGTCCCTATCCCAGTGCCTAGTCCACAAGATTAGAACCTGTAACCTGGTCCCTATCCCAGTTCATAGTCTACAAGATTAGAACCTGTAACCTGGTCCCTATCCCTGTGCCTAGTCCACAAGATTAGAACCTGTAACTTTCTGGTCCCTATCCTAGTTCCTAGTCCACAAGATTAGAACCTGTAACCTTCTGGTCCCTATCCCAGTTCCTAGTCCACAAGATGAGAACCTGCAACCTTCTGGTCCCTATCCTAGTTCCTAGTCCACAAGATTAGAACCTGTAATCTGGTCCCCAGTTCCTAGTCCACAAGATTAGAACCTGTAACCTTCTGGTCCCTATCCCAGTGCCTAGTCCACAAGATTAGAACCTGTAATCTGGTCCCTATCCCAGTTCCTAGTCCACAAGATTAAAACCTGTAATCTGGTCCCCATCCCAGTTCCTAGTCCACATAATTAAAACCTGTAACCTTCTGGTACCTATCCTAGTTCCTAGTCCACAAGATTAGAACCTGTAATCTGGTCCCCAGTTCCTAGTCCACAAGATTAGAACCTGTAACCTCCTGGTCCCTATCCCAGTGCCTAGTCCACAAGATTAGAACCTGTAACCTGGTCCCTATCCCAGTTCCTAGTCCACAAGGTTAGAACCTGTAACCTGGTCTCTATCCCAGTTCCTAGTCCACAAGATTAGAACCTATAACCTGGTCCCTATCCCAGTGCCTAGTCCACAAGATTAGAACCTGTAACTTCCTGGTCCCTATCCCAGTTCCTAGTCCACAAGATTAGAACCTGTAACCTGGTCTCTATCCCAGTTCCTAGTCCACAAGATTAGAACCTATAACCTGGTCCCCATCCCAGTTCCTAGTCCACAAGATTAGAACCTGTAACCTCCTGGTCCCCATCCCAGTGCCTAGTCCACAAGATTAGAACCTGTAACCTCCTGGTCCCTATCCCAGTGCCTAGTCCACAAGATTAGAACCTATAACCTGGTCCCCATCCCAGTTCCTAGTCCACAAGATTAGAACCTGTAACCTCCTGGTCCCTATCCCAGTGCCTAGTCCACAAGATTAGAACCTGTAACCTGGTCCCTATCCCAGTTCCTAGTCCACAAGGTTAGAACCTGTAACCTGGTCTCTATCCCAGTGCCTAGTCCACAAGATTAGAACCTGTAACCTCCTGGTCCCCATCCCAGTGCCTAGTCCACAAGATTAGAACCTGTAACCTCCTGGTCCCTATCCCAGTGCCTAGTCCACAAGATTAGAACCTATAACCTGGTCCCCATCCCAGTGCCTAGTCCACAAGATTAGAACCTGTAACCTCCTGGTCCCCATCCCAGTTTCTAGTCCACAAGATTAGAACCTGTAACCTCCTGGTCCCTATCCCAGTGCCTAGTCCACAAGATTAGAACCTGTAACCTGGTCCCTATCCCAGTTCCTAGTCCACAAGGTTAGAACCTGTAACCTGGTCTCTATCCCAGTTCCTAGTCCACAAGATTAGAACCTATAACCTGGTCCCTATCCCAGTGCCTAGTCCACAAGATTAGAACCTGTAACCTCCTGGTCCCTATCCCAGTTCCTAGTCCACAAGATGACAACCTAAACCTTCTGGTCCCTATCCCAGTGCCTAGTCCACAAGATTAGAACCTGTAACCTGGTCTCTATCCCAGTTCCTAGTCCACAAGATTAGAACCTATAACCTGGTCCCCATCCCAGTTCCTAGTCCACAAGGTTAGAACCTGTAACCTGGTCTCTATCCCAGTGCCTAGTCCACAAGATTAGAACCTGTAACCTCCTGTTCCCCATCCCAGTGCCTAGTCCACAAGATTAGAACCTGTAACCTCCTGGTCCCTATCCCAGTGCCTAGTCCACAAGATTAGAACCTATAACCTGGTCCCCATCCCAGTGCCTAGTCCACAAGATTAGAACCTGTAACCTCCTGGTCCCCATCCCAGTTTCTAGTCCACAAGATTAGAACCTGTAACCTCCTGGTCCCTATCCCAGTGCCTAGTCCACAAGATTAGAACCTGTAACCTGGTCCCTATCCCAGTTCCTAGTCCACAAGGTTAGAACCTGTAACCTGGTCTCTATCCCAGTTCCTAGTCCACAAGATTAGAACCTATAACCTGGTCCCTATCCCAGTGCCTAGTCCACAAGATTAGAACCTGTAACCTCCTGGTCCCTATCCCAGTTCCTAGTCCACAAGATGACAACCTAAACCTTCTGGTCCCTATCCCAGTGCCTAGTCCACAAGATTAGAACCTGTAACCTGGTCTCTATCCCAGTTCCTAGTCCACAAGATTAGAACCTATAACCTGGTCCCCATCCCAGTTCCTAGTCCACAAGATTAGAACCTGTAACCTCCTGGTCCCCATCCCAGTGCCTAGTCCACAAGATTAGAACCTGTAACCTCCTGGCCCCTATCCCAGTGCCTAGTCCACAAGATTAGAACCTATAACCTGGTCCCCATCCCAGTGCCTAGTCCACAAGATTAGAACCTGTAACCTCCTGGTCCCTATCCCAGTGCCTAGTCCACAAGATTAGAACCTATAACCTGGTCCCCATCCCAGTTCCTAGTCCACAAGATTAGAACCTGTAACCTGGTCTCTATCCCAGTGCCTAGTCCACAAGATTAGAACCTGTAACCTCCTGGTCCCCATCCCAGTGCCTAGTCCACAAGATTAGAACCTGTAACCTCCTGGTCCCATTCCAGTGCCTAGTCCACAAGATTAGAACATGTAACCTTCTGGTCCCTATCCCAGTGCCTAGTCCACAAGATTAGAACCTGTAACCTTAAGGTCCCTATCCCAGTGCCTAGTCCACAAGATTAGAACCTGTAACCTCCTGTTCCCCATCCCAGTGCCTAGTCCACAAGATTAGAACCTGTAACCTCCTGGTCCCTATCCCAGTGCCTAGTCCACAAGATTAGAACCTATAACCTGGTCCCCATCCCAGTGCCTAGTCCACAAGATTAGAACCTGTAACCTCCTGGTCCCCATCCCAGTTTCTAGTCCACAAGATTAGAACCTGTAACCTCCTGGTCCCTATCCCAGTGCCTAGTCCACAAGATTAGAACCTGTAACCTGGTCCCTATCCCAGTTCCTAGTCCACAAGGTTAGAACCTGTAACCTGGTCTCTATCCCAGTTCCTAGTCCACAAGATTAGAACCTATAACCTGGTCCCTATCCCAGTGCCTAGTCCACAAGATTAGAACCTGTAACCTCCTGGTCCCTATCCCAGTTCCTAGTCCACAAGATGACAACCTAAACCTTCTGGTCCCTATCCCAGTGCCTAGTCCACAAGATTAGAACCTGTAACCTGGTCTCTATCCCAGTTCCTAGTCCACAAGATTAGAACCTATAACCTGGTCCCCATCCCAGTTCCTAGTCCACAAGATTAGAACCTGTAACCTCCTGGTCCCCATCCCAGTGCCTAGTCCACAAGATTAGAACCTGTAACCTCCTGGCCCCTATCCCAGTGCCTAGTCCACAAGATTAGAACCTATAACCTGGTCCCCATCCCAGTGCCTAGTCCACAAGATTAGAACCTGTAACCTCCTGGTCCCTATCCCAGTGCCTAGTCCACAAGATTAGAACCTATAACCTGGTCCCCATCCCAGTTCCTAGTCCACAAGATTAGAACCTGTAACCTGGTCTCTATCCCAGTGCCTAGTCCACAAGATTAGAACCTGTAACCTCCTGGTCCCCATCCCAGTGCCTAGTCCACAAGATTAGAACCTGTAACCTCCTGGTCCCATTCCAGTGCCTAGTCCACAAGATTAGAACATGTAACCTTCTGGTCCCTATCCCAGTGCCTAGTCCACAAGATTAGAACCTGTAACCTTAAGGTCCCTATCCCAGTGCCTAGTCCACAAGATTAGAACCTGTAACCTGGTCCCTATCCCAGTTCATAGTCTACAAGATTAGAACCTGTAACCTGGTCCCTATCCCTGTGCCTAGTCCACAAGATTAGAACCTGTAACTTTCTGGTCCCTATCCTAGTTCCTAGTCCACAAGATTAGAACCTGTAACCTTCTGGTCCCTATCCCAGTTCCTAGTCCACAAGATGAGAACCTGCAACCTTCTGGTCCCTATCCTAGTTCCTAGTCCACAAGATTAGAACCTGTAATCTGGTCCCCAGTTCCTAGTCCACAAGATTAGAACCTGTAACCTTCTGGTCCCTATCCCAGTGCCTAGTCCACAAGATTAGAACCTGTAATCTGGTCCCTATCCCAGTTCCTAGTCCACAAGATTAAAACCTGTAATCTGGTCCCCATCCCAGTTCCTAGTCCACATAATTAAAACCTGTAACCTTCTGGTACCTATCCTAGTTCCTAGTCCACAAGATTAGAACCTGTAATCTGGTCCCCAGTTCCTAGTCCACAAGATTAGAACCTGTAACCTCCTGGTCCCTATCCCAGTGCCTAGTCCACAAGATTAGAACCTATAACCTGGTCCCCATCCCAGTTCCTAGTCCACAAGATTAGAACCTGTAACCTGGTCTCTATCCCAGTGCCTAGTCCACAAGATTAGAACCTGTAACCTCCTGGTCCCCATCCCAGTGCCTAGTCCACAAGATTAGAACCTGTAACCTCCTGGTCCCATTCCAGTGCCTAGTCCACAAGATTAGAACATGTAACCTTCTGGTCCCTATCCCAGTGCCTAGTCCACAAGATTAGAACCTGTAACCTTAAGGTCCCTATCCCAGTGCCTAGTCCACAAGATTAGAACCTGTAACCTGGTCCCTATCCCAGTTCATAGTCCACAAGATTAGAACCTGTAACCTGGTCCCTATCCCTGTGCCTAGTCCACAAGATTAGAACCTGTAACTTTCTGGTCCCTATCCTAGTTCCTAGTCCACAAGATTAGAACCTGTAACCTTCTGGTCCCTATCCCAGTTCCTAGTCCACAAGATGAGAAACTGCAACCTTCTGGTCCCTATCCTAGTTCCTAGTCCACAAGATTAGAACCTGTAATCTGGTCCCCAGTTCCTAGTCCACAAGATTAGAACCTGTAACCTTCTGGTCCCTATCCCAGTGCCTAGTCCACAAGATTAGAACCTGTAATCTGGTCCCTATCCCAGTTCCTAGTCCACAAGATTAAAACCTGTAATCTGGTCCCCATCCCAGTTCCTAGTCCACATAATTAAAACCTGTAACCTTCTGGTACCTATCCTAGTTCCTAGTCCACAAGATTAGAACCTGTAATCTGGTCCCCAGTTCCTAGTCCACAAGATTAGAACCTGTAACCTTCTGGTCCCTATCCCAGTGCCTAGTCCACAAGATTAGAACCTGCAATCTGGTCCCGATCCCAGTTCCTAGTCCACAAGATTAAAACCTGTATTTGGTCCCCATCCCAGTTCCTAGTCCACAAGATTAAAACCTTTAACCTTCTGGTCCCTATCCCAGTTCCTAGTCCACAAGATGACAACCTGCAACCTTCTGGTCCCTATCCCAGTGCCTAGTCCACAAGATTAGAACCTGTAACCTGGTCTCTATCCCAGTTCCTAGTCCACAAGATTAGAACCTATAACCTGGTCCCCATCCCAGTTCCTAGTCCACAAGATTAGAACCTGTAACCTCCTGGTCCCCATCCCAGTGCCTAGTCCACAAGATTAGAACCTGTAACCTCCTGGTCCCTATCCCAGTGCCTAGTCCACAAGATTAGAACCTATAACCTGGTCCCCATCCCAGTTCCTAGTCCACAAGATTAGAACCTGTAACCTCCTGGTCCCTATCCCAGTGCCTAGTCCACAAGATTAGAACCTGTAACCTGGTCCCTATCCCAGTTCCTAGTCCACAAGGTTAGAACCTGTAACCTGGTCTCTATCCCAGTTCCTAGTCCACAAGATTAGAACCTATAACCTGGTCCCTATCCCAGTGCCTAGTCCACAAGATTAGAACCTGTAACCTCCTGGTCCCTATCCCAGTTCCTAGTCCACAAGATTAGAACCTGTAACCTGGTCTCTATCCCAGTTCCTAGTCCACAAGATTAGAACCTATAACCTGGTCCCCATCCCAGTTCCTAGTCCACAAGATTAGAACCTGTAACCTCCTGGTCCCCATCCCAGTGCCTAGTCCACAAGATTAGAACCTGTAACCTCCTGGTCCCTATCCCAGTGCCTAGTCCACAAGATTAGAACCTATAACCTGGTCCCCATCCCAGTTCCTAGTCCACAAGATTAGAACCTGTAACCTCCTGGTCCCTATCCCAGTGCCTAGTCCACAAGATTAGAACCTGTAACCTGGTCCCTATCCCAGTTCCTAGTCCACAAGGTTAGAACCTGTAACCTGGTCTCTATCCCAGTGCCTAGTCCACAAGATTAGAACCTGTAACCTCCTGGTCCCCATCCCAGTGCCTAGTCCACAAGATTAGAACCTGTAACCTCCTGGTCCCTATCCCAGTGCCTAGTCCACAAGATTAGAACCTATAACCTGGTCCCCATCCCAGTGCCTAGTCCACAAGATTAGAACCTGTAACCTCCTGGTCCCCATCCCAGTTTCTAGTCCACAAGATTAGAACCTGTAACCTCCTGGTCCCTATCCCAGTGCCTAGTCCACAAGATTAGAACCTGTAACCTGGTCCCTATCCCAGTTCCTAGTCCACAAGGTTAGAACCTGTAACCTGGTCTCTATCCCAGTTCCTAGTCCACAAGATTAGAACCTATAACCTGGTCCCTATCCCAGTGCCTAGTCCACAAGATTAGAACCTGTAACCTCCTGGTCCCTATCCCAGTTCCTAGTCCACAAGATGACAACCTAAACCTTCTGGTCCCTATCCCAGTGCCTAGTCCACAAGATTAGAACCTGTAACCTGGTCTCTATCCCAGTTCCTAGTCCACAAGATTAGAACCTATAACCTGGTCCCCATCCCAGTTCCTAGTCCACAAGATTAGAACCTGTAACCTGGTCCCTATCCCAGTTCATAGTCTACAAGATTAGAACCTGTAACCTGGTCCCTATCCCTGTGCCTAGTCCACAAGATTAGAACCTGTAACTTTCTGGTCCCTATCCTAGTTCCTAGTCCACAAGATTAGAACCTGTAACCTTCTGGTCCCTATCCCAGTTCCTAGTCCACAAGATGAGAACCTGCAACCTTCTGGTCCCTATCCTAGTTCCTAGTCCACAAGATTAGAACCTGTAATCTGGTCCCCAGTTCCTAGTCCACAAGATTAGAACCTGTAACCTTCTGGTCCCTATCCCAGTGCCTAGTCCACAAGATTAGAACCTGTAATCTGGTCCCTATCCCAGTTCCTAGTCCACAAGATTAAAACCTGTAATCTGGTCCCCATCCCAGTTCCTAGTCCACATAATTAAAACCTGTAACCTTCTGGTACCTATCCTAGTTCCTAGTCCACAAGATTAGAACCTGTAATCTGGTCCCCAGTTCCTAGTCCACAAGATTAGAACCTGTAACCTCCTGGTCCCTATCCCAGTGCCTAGTCCACAAGATTAGAACCTATAACCTGGTCCCCATCCCAGTTCCTAGTCCACAAGATTAGAACCTGTAACCTGGTCTCTATCCCAGTGCCTAGTCCACAAGATTAGAACCTGTAACCTCCTGGTCCCCATCCCAGTGCCTAGTCCACAAGATTAAAACCTGTAATCTGGTCCCCATCCCAGTTCCTAGTCCACATAATTAAAACCTGTAACCTTCTGGTACCTATCCTAGTTCCTAGTCCACAAGATTAGAACCTGTAATCTGGTCCCCAGTTCCTAGTCCACAAGATTAGAACCTGTAACCTTCTGGTCCCTATCCCAGTGCCTAGTCCACAAGATTAGAACCTGCAATCTGGTCCCGATCCCAGTTCCTAGTCCACAAGATTAAAACCTGTATTTGGTCCCCATCCCAGTTCCTAGTCCACAAGATTAAAACCTTTAACCTTCTGGTCCCTATCCCAGTTCCTAGTCCACAAGATGACAACCTGCAACCTTCTGGTCCCTATCCCAGTGCCTAGTCCACAAGATTAGAACCTGTAACCTGGTCTCTATCCCAGTTCCTAGTCCACAAGATTAGAACCTATAACCTGGTCCCCATCCCAGTTCCTAGTCCACAAGGTTAGAACCTGTAACCTGGTCTCTATCCCAGTGCCTAGTCCACAAGATTAGAACCTGTAACCTCCTGTTCCCCATCCCAGTGCCTAGTCCACAAGATTAGAACCTGTAACCTCCTGGTCCCTATCCCAGTGCCTAGTCCACAAGATTAGAACCTATAACCTGGTCCCCATCCCAGTGCCTAGTCCACAAGATTAGAACCTGTAACCTCCTGGTCCCCATCCCAGTTTCTAGTCCACAAGATTAGAACCTGTAACCTCCTGGTCCCTATCCCAGTGCCTAGTCCACAAGATTAGAACCTGTAACCTGGTCCCTATCCCAGTTCCTAGTCCACAAGGTTAGAACCTGTAACCTGGTCTCTATCCCAGTTCCTAGTCCACAAGATTAGAACCTATAACCTGGTCCCTATCCCAGTGCCTAGTCCACAAGATTAGAACCTGTAACCTCCTGGTCCCTATCCCAGTTCCTAGTCCACAAGATGACAACCTAAACCTTCTGGTCCCTATCCCAGTGCCTAGTCCACAAGATTAGAACCTGTAACCTGGTCTCTATCCCAGTTCCTAGTCCACAAGATTAGAACCTATAACCTGGTCCCCATCCCAGTTCCTAGTCCACAAGATTAGAACCTGTAACCTCCTGGTCCCCATCCCAGTGCCTAGTCCACAAGATTAGAACCTGTAACCTCCTGGCCCCTATCCCAGTGCCTAGTCCACAAGATTAGAACCTATAACCTGGTCCCCATCCCAGTGCCTAGTCCACAAGATTAGAACCTGTAACCTCCTGGTCCCTATCCCAGTGCCTAGTCCACAAGATTAGAACCTATAACCTGGTCCCCATCCCAGTTCCTAGTCCACAAGATTAGAACCTGTAACCTGGTCTCTATCCCAGTGCCTAGTCCACAAGATTAGAACCTGTAACCTCCTGGTCCCCATCCCAGTGCCTAGTCCACAAGATTAGAACCTGTAACCTCCTGGTCCCATTCCAGTGCCTAGTCCACAAGATTAGAACATGTAACCTTCTGGTCCCTATCCCAGTGCCTAGTCCACAAGATTAGAACCTGTAACCTTAAGGTCCCTATCCCAGTGCCTAGTCCACAAGATTAGAACCTGTAACCTGGTCCCTATCCCAGTTCATAGTCTACAAGATTAGAACCTGTAACCTGGTCCCTATCCCTGTGCCTAGTCCACAAGATTAGAACCTGTAACTTTCTGGTCCCTATCCTAGTTCCTAGTCCACAAGATTAGAACCTGTAACCTTCTGGTCCCTATCCCAGTTCCTAGTCCACAAGATGAGAACCTGCAACCTTCTGGTCCCTATCCTAGTTCCTAGTCCACAAGATTAGAACCTGTAATCTGGTCCCCAGTTCCTAGTCCACAAGATTAGAACCTGTAACCTTCTGGTCCCTATCCCAGTGCCTAGTCCACAAGATTAGAACCTGTAATCTGGTCCCTATCCCAGTTCCTAGTCCACAAGATTAAAACCTGTAATCTGGTCCCCATCCCAGTTCCTAGTCCACATAATTAAAACCTGTAACCTTCTGGTACCTATCCTAGTTCCTAGTCCACAAGATTAGAACCTGTAATCTGGTCCCCAGTTCCTAGTCCACAAGATTAGAACCTGTAACCTCCTGGTCCCTATCCCAGTGCCTAGTCCACAAGATTAGAACCTATAACCTGGTCCCCATCCCAGTTCCTAGTCCACAAGATTAGAACCTGTAACCTGGTCTCTATCCCAGTGCCTAGTCCACAAGATTAGAACCTGTAACCTCCTGGTCCCCATCCCAGTGCCTAGTCCACAAGATTAGAACCTGTAACCTCCTGGTCCCATTCCAGTGCCTAGTCCACAAGATTAGAACATGTAACCTTCTGGTCCCTATCCCAGTGCCTAGTCCACAAGATTAGAACCTGTAACCTTAAGGTCCCTATCCCAGTGCCTAGTCCACAAGATTAGAACCTGTAACCTGGTCCCTATCCCAGTTCATAGTCCACAAGATTAGAACCTGTAACCTGGTCCCTATCCCTGTGCCTAGTCCACAAGATTAGAACCTGTAACTTTCTGGTCCCTATCCTAGTTCCTAGTCCACAAGATTAGAACCTGTAACCTTCTGGTCCCTATCCCAGTTCCTAGTCCACAAGATGAGAAACTGCAACCTTCTGGTCCCTATCCTAGTTCCTAGTCCACAAGATTAGAACCTGTAATCTGGTCCCCAGTTCCTAGTCCACAAGATTAGAACCTGTAACCTTCTGGTCCCTATCCCAGTGCCTAGTCCACAAGATTAGAACCTGTAATCTGGTCCCTATCCCAGTTCCTAGTCCACAAGATTAAAACCTGTAATCTGGTCCCCATCCCAGTTCCTAGTTCACATAATTAAAACCTGTAACCTTCTGGTACCTATCCTAGTTCCTAGTCCACAAGATTAGAACCTGTAATCTGGTCCCCAGTTCCTAGTCCACAAGATTAGAACCTGTAACCTTCTGGTCCCTATCCCAGTGCCTAGTCCACAAGATTAGAACCTGCAATCTGGTCCCGATCCCAGTTCCTAGTCCACAAGATTAAAACCTGTATTTGGTCCCCATCCCAGTTCCTAGTCCACAAGATTAAAACCTTTAACCTTCTGGTCCCTATCCCAGTTCCTAGTCCACAAGATGACAACCTGCAACCTTCTGGTCCCTATCCCAGTGCCTAGTCCACAAGATTAGAACCTGTAACCTGGTCTCTATCCCAGTTCCTAGTCCACAAGATTAGAACCTATAACCTGGTCCCCATCCCAGTTCCTAGTCCACAAGATTAGAACCTGTAACCTCCTGGTCCCCATCCCAGTGCCTAGTCCACAAGATTAGAACCTGTAACCTCCTGGTCCCTATCCCAGTGCCTAGTCCACAAGATTAGAACCTATAACCTGGTCCCCATCCCAGTTCCTAGTCCACAAGATTAGAACCTGTAACCTCCTGGTCCCTATCCCAGTGCCTAGTCCACAAGATTAGAACCTGTAACCTGGTCCCTATCCCAGTTCCTAGTCCACAAGGTTAGAACCTGTAACCTGGTCTCTATCCCAGTTCCTAGTCCACAAGATTAGAACCTATAACCTGGTCCCTATCCCAGTGCCTAGTCCACAAGATTAGAACCTGTAACCTCCTGGTCCCTATCCCAGTTCCTAGTCCACAAGATTAGAACCTGTAACCTGGTCTCTATCCCAGTTCCTAGTCCACAAGATTAGAACCTATAACCTGGTCCCCATCCCAGTTCCTAGTCCACAAGATTAGAACCTGTAACCTCCTGGTCCCCATCCCAGTGCCTAGTCCACAAGATTAGAACCTGTAACCTCCTGGTCCCTATCCCAGTGCCTAGTCCACAAGATTAGAACCTATAACCTGGTCCCCATCCCAGTTCCTAGTCCACAAGATTAGAATCTGTAACCTCCTGGTCCCTATCCCAGTGCCTAGTCCACAAGATTAGAACCTGTAACCTGGTCCCTATCCCAGTTCCTAGTCCACAAGGTTAGAACCTGTAACCTGGTCTCTATCCCAGTGCCTAGTCCACAAGATTAGAACCTGTAACCTCCTGGTCCCCATCCCAGTGCCTAGTCCACAAGATTAGAACCTGTAACCTCCTGGTCCCTATCCCAGTGCCTAGTCCACAAGATTAGAACCTATAACCTGGTCCCCATCCCAGTGCCTAGTCCACAAGATTAGAACCTGTAACCTCCTGGTCCCCATCCCAGTTTCTAGTCCACAAGATTAGAACCTGTAACCTCCTGGTCCCTATCCCAGTGCCTAGTCCACAAGATTAGAACCTGTAACCTGGTCCCTATCCCAGTTCCTAGTCCACAAGGTTAGAACCTGTAACCTGGTCTCTATCCCAGTTCCTAGTCCACAAGATTAGAACCTATAACCTGGTCCCTATCCCAGTGCCTAGTCCACAAGATTAGAACCTGTAACCTCCTGGTCCCTATCCCAGTTCCTAGTCCACAAGATGACAACCTAAACCTTCTGGTCCCTATCCCAGTGCCTAGTCCACAAGATTAGAACCTGTAACCTGGTCTCTATCCCAGTTCCTAGTCCACAAGATTAGAACCTATAACCTGGTCCCCATCCCAGTTCCTAGTCCACAAGATTAGAACCTGTAACCTGGTCCCTATCCCAGTTCATAGTCTACAAGATTAGAACCTGTAACCTGGTCCCTATCCCTGTGCCTAGTCCACAAGATTAGAACCTGTAACTTTCTGGTCCCTATCCTAGTTCCTAGTCCACAAGATTAGAACCTGTAACCTTCTGGTCCCTATCCCAGTTCCTAGTCCACAAGATGAGAACCTGCAACCTTCTGGTCCCTATCCTAGTTCCTAGTCCACAAGATTAGAACCTGTAATCTGGTCCCCAGTTCCTAGTCCACAAGATTAGAACCTGTAACCTTCTGGTCCCTATCCCAGTGCCTAGTCCACAAGATTAGAACCTGTAATCTGGTCCCTATCCCAGTTCCTAGTCCACAAGATTAAAACCTGTAATCTGGTCCCCATCCCAGTTCCTAGTCCACATAATTAAAACCTGTAACCTTCTGGTACCTATCCTAGTTCCTAGTCCACAAGATTAGAACCTGTAATCTGGTCCCCAGTTCCTAGTCCACAAGATTAGAACCTGTAACCTCCTGGTCCCTATCCCAGTGCCTAGTCCACAAGATTAGAACCTATAACCTGGTCCCCATCCCAGTTCCTAGTCCACAAGATTAGAACCTGTAACCTGGTCTCTATCCCAGTGCCTAGTCCACAAGATTAGAACCTGTAACCTCCTGGTCCCCATCCCAGTGCCTAGTCCACAAGATTAGAACCTGTAACCTCCTGGTCCCATTCCAGTGCCTAGTCCACAAGATTAGAACATGTAACCTTCTGGTCCCTATCCCAGTGCCTAGTCCACAAGATTAGAACCTGTAACCTTAAGGTCCCTATCCCAGTGCCTAGTCCACAAGATTAGAACCTGTAACCTGGTCCCTATCCCAGTTCATAGTCCACAAGATTAGAACCTGTAACCTGGTCCCTATCCCTGTGCCTAGTCCACAAGAATAGAACCTGTAACTTTCTGGTCCCTATCCTAGTTCCTAGTCCACAAGATTAGAACCTGTAACCTTCTGGTCCCTATCCCAGTTCCTAGTCCACAAGATGAGAAACTGCAACCTTCTGGTCCCTATCCTAGTTCCTAGTCCACAAGATTAGAACCTGTAATCTGGTCCCCAGTTCCTAGTCCACAAGATTAGAACCTGTAACCTTCTGGTCCCTATCCCAGTGCCTAGTCCACAAGATTAGAACCTGTAATCTGGTCCCTATCCCAGTTCCTAGTCCACAAGATTAAAACCTGTAATCTGGTCCCCATCCCAGTTCCTAGTCCACATAATTAAAACCTGTAACCTTCTGGTACCTATCCTAGTTCCTAGTCCACAAGATTAGAACCTGTAATCTGGTCCCCAGTTCCTAGTCCACAAGATTAGAACCTGTAACCTTCTGGTCCCTATCCCAGTGCCTAGTCCACAAGATTAGAACCTGCAATCTGGTCCCGATCCCAGTTCCTAGTCCACAAGATTAAAACCTTTAACCTTCTGGTCCCTATCCCAGTTCCTAGTCCACAAGATGACAACCTGCAACCTTCTGGTCCCTATCCCAGTGCCTAGTCCACAAGATTAGAACCTGTAACCTGGTCTCTATCCCAGTTCCTAGTCCACAAGATTAGAACCTATAACCTGGTCCCCATCCCAGTTCCTAGTCCACAAGATTAGAACCTGTAACCTCCTGGTCCCCATCCCAGTGCCTAGTCCACAAGATTAGAACCTGTAACCTCCTGGTCCCTATCCCAGTGCCTAGTCCACAAGATTAGAACCTATAACCTGGTCCCCATCCCAGTTCCTAGTCCACAAGATTAGAACCTGTAACCTCCTGGTCCCTATCCCAGTGCCTAGTCCACAAGATTAGAACCTGTAACCTGGTCCCTATCCCAGTTCCTAGTCCACAAGGTTAGAACCTGTAACCTGGTCTCTATCCCAGTTCCTAGTCCACAAGATTAGAACCTATAACCTGGTCCCTATCCCAGTGCCTAGTCCACAAGATTAGAACCTGTAACCTCCTGGTCCCTATCCCAGTTCCTAGTCCACAAGATTAGAACCTGTAACCTGGTCTCTATCCCAGTTCCTAGTCCACAAGATTAGAACCTATAACCTGGTCCCCATCCCAGTTCCTAGTCCACAAGATTAGAACCTGTAACCTCCTGGTCCCCATCCCAGTGCCTAGTCCACAAGATTAGAACCTGTAACCTCCTGGTCCCTATCCCAGTGCCTAGTCCACAAGATTAGAACCTATAACCTGGTCCCCATCCCAGTTCCTAGTCCACAAGATTAGAACCTGTAACCTCCTGGTCCCTATCCCAGTGCCTAGTCCACAAGATTAGAACCTGTAACCTGGTCCCTATCCCAGTTCCTAGTCCACAAGGTTAGAACCTGTAACCTGGTCTCTATCCCAGTGCCTAGTCCACAAGATTAGAACCTGTAACCTCCTGGTCCCCATCCCAGTGCCTAGTCCACAAGATTAGAACCTGTAACCTCCTGGTCCCTATCCCAGTGCCTAGTCCACAAGATTAGAACCTATAACCTGGTCCCCATCCCAGTGCCTAGTCCACAAGATTAGAACCTGTAACCTCCTGGTCCCCATCCCAGTTTCTAGTCCACAAGATTAGAACCTGTAACCTCCTGGTCCCTATCCCAGTGCCTAGTCCACAAGATTAGAACCTGTAACCTGGTCCCTATCCCAGTTCCTAGTCCACAAGGTTAGAACCTGTAACCTGGTCTCTATCCCAGTTCCTAGTCCACAAGATTAGAACCTATAACCTGGTCCCTATCCCAGTGCCTAGTCCACAAGATTAGAACCTGTAACCTCCTGGTCCCTATCCCAGTTCCTAGTCCACAAGATGACAACCTAAACCTTCTGGTCCCTATCCCAGTGCCTAGTCCACAAGATTAGAACCTGTAACCTGGTCTCTATCCCAGTTCCTAGTCCACAAGATTAGAACCTATAACCTGGTCCCCATCCCAGTTCCTAGTCCACAAGATTAGAACCTGTAACCTCCTGGTCCCCATCCCAGTGCCTAGTCCACAAGATTAGAACCTGTAACCTCCTGGTCCCTATCCCAGTGCCTAGTCCACAAGATTAGAACCTATAACCTGGTCCCCATCCCAGTGCCTAGTCCACAAGATTAGAACCTGTAACCTCCTGGTCCCTATCCCAGTGCCTAGTCCACAAGATTAGAACCTATAACCTGGTCCCCATCCCAGTTCCTAGTCCACAAGATTAGAACCTGTAACCTGGTCTCTATCCCAGTGCCTAGTCCACAAGATTAGAACCTGTAACCTCCTGGTCCCCATCCCAGTGCCTAGTCCACAAGATTAGAACCTGTAACCTCCTGGTCCCATTCCAGTGCCTAGTCCACAAGATTAGAACCTATAACCTGGTCCCCATCCCAGTGCCTAGTCCACAAGATTAGAACCTGTAACCTCCTGGTCCCCATCCCAGTTTCTAGTCCACAAGATTAGAACCTGTAACCTTCTGGTCCCTATCCCAGTGCCTAGTTCACAAGATTAGAACCTGTAACCTGGTCCCTATCCCAGTGCCTAGTCCACAAGATTAGAACATGTAACCTTCTGGTCCCTATCCCAGTGCCTAGTCCACAAGATTAGAACCTGTAACCTGATCCCTATCCCAGTGCCTAGTCCACAAGATTAGAACCTGTAACCTCCTGGTCCCTATCCCAGTTCCTAGTCCACAAGATTAGAACATGTAACCTTCTGGTCCCTATCCCAGTGCCTAGTTCACAAGATTAGAACCTGTAACCTGGTCCCTATCCCAGTGCCTAGTCCACAAGATTAGAACATGTAACCTTCTGGTCCCTATCCCAGTTCATAGTCCACAAGATTAGAACCTGTAACCTGGTCCCTATCCCTGTGCCTAGTCCACAAGATTAGAACCTGTAACTTTCTGGTCCCTATCCTAGTTCCTAGTCCACAAGATTAGAACCTGTAACCTTCTGGTCCCTATCCCAGTTCCTAGTCCACAAGATGAGAACCTGCAACCTTCTGGTCCCTATCCTAGTACCTAGTCCACAAGATTAGAACCTGTAATCTGGTCCCCAGTTCCTAGTCCACAAGATTAGAACCTGTAACCTTCTGGTCCCTATCCCAGTGCCTAGTCCACAAGATTAGAACCTGTAATCTGGTCCCTATCCCAGTTCCTAGTCCACACGATTAAAACCTGTAATCTGGTCCCCATCCCAGTTCCTAGTCCACATAATTAAAACCTGTAACCTTCTGGTCCCTATCCTAGTTCCTAGTCCACAAGATTAGAGCCTGTAATCTGGTCCCCAGTTCCTAGTCCACAAGATTAGAACCTGTAACCTTCTGGTCCCTATCCCAGTGCCTAGTCCACAAGATTAGAACCTGTAATCTGGTCCCTATCCCAGTTCCTAGTCCACAAGATTAAAACCTGTAATCTGGTCCCCATCCCAGTTCTTAGTCCACAAGATTAAAACCTGTAACCTTCTGGTCCCTATCCCAGTTCCTAGTCCACAAGATGACAACCTGCAACCTTCTGGTCCCTATCCCAGTGCCTAGTCCACAAGATTAGAACCTGTAACCTGGTCTCTATCCCAGTTCCTAGTCCACAAGATTAGAACCTATAACCTGGTCCCCATCCCAGTTCCTAGTCCACAAGATTAGAACCTGTAACCTCCTGGTCCCCATCCCAGTGCCTAGTCCACAAGATTAGAACCTGTAACCTCCTGGTCCCTATCCCAGTGCCTAGTCCACAAGATTAGAACCTATAACCTGGTCCCCATCCCAGTGCCTAGTCCACAAGATTAGAACCTGTAACCTCCTGGTCCCAATCCCAGTGCCTAGTCCACAAGATTAGAACCTATAACCTGGTCCCCATCCCAGTTCCAAGTCCACAAGATTAGAACCTGTAACCTGGTCTCTATCCCAGTGCCTAGTCCACAAGATTAGAACCTGTAACCTCCTGGTCCCCATCCCAGTGCCTAGTCCACAAGATTAGAACCTGTAACCTCCTGGTCCCTATCCCAGTGCCTAGTCCACAAGATTAGAACCTATAACCTGGTCCCCATCCCAGTGCCTAGTCCACAAGATTAGAACCTGTAACCTCCTGGTCCCCATCCCAGTTTCTAGTCCACAATATTAGAACCTGTAACCTTCTGGTCCCTATCCCAGTGCCTAGTTCACAAGATTAGAACATGTAACCTTCTGGTCCCTATCCCAGTGCCTAGTCCACAAGATTAGAACCTGTAACCTGATCCCTATCCCAGTTCCTAGTCCACAAGGTTAGAACCTGTAACCTGGTCTCTATCCCAGTTCCTAGTCCACAAGATTAGAACCTATAACCTGGTCCCTATCCCAGTGCCTAGTCCACAAGATTAGAACCTGTAACCTCCTGGTCCCTATCCCAGTTCCTAGTCCACAAGATTAGAACCTGTAACCTGGTCTCTATCCCAGTTCCTAGTCCACAAGATTAGAACCTATAACCTGGTCCCCATCCCAGTTCCTAGTCCACAAGATTAGAACCTGTAACCTCCTGGTCCCCATCCCAGTGCCTAGTCCACAAGATTAGAACCTGTAACCTCCTGGTCCCTATCCCAGTGCCTAGTCCACAAGATTAGAACCTATAACCTGGTCCCCATCCCAGTGCCTAGTCCACAAGATTAGAACCTGTAACCTCCTGGTCCCTATCCCAGTGCCTAGTCCACAAGATTAGAACCTATAACCTGGTCCCCATCCCAGTTCCAAGTCCACAAGATTAGAACCTGTAACCTGGTCTCTATCCCAGTGCCTAGTCCACAAGATTAGAACCTGTAACCTCCTGGTCCCCATCCCAGTGCCTAGTCCACAAGATTAGAACCTGTAACCTCCTGGTCCCTATCCCAGTGCCTAGTCCACAAGATTAGAACCTATAACCTGGTCCCCATCCCAGTGCCTAGTCCACAAGATTAGAACCTGTAACCTCCTGGTTCCCATCCCAGTGCCTAGTCCACAAGATTAGAACCTGTAACCTCCTGGTCCCTATCCCAGTGCCTAGTCCACAAGATTAGAACCTATAACCTGGTCCCCATCCCAGTGCCTAGTCCACAAGATTAGAACCTGTAACCTCCTGGTCCCCATCCCAGTTTCTAGTCCACAATATTAGAACCTGTAACCTTCTGGTCCCTATCCCAGTGCCTAGTTCACAAGATTAGAACCTGTAACCTGGTCCCTATCCCAGTGCCTAGTCCACAAGATTAGAACATGTAACCTTCTGGTCCCTATCCCAGTGCCTAGTCCACAAGATTAGAACCTGTAACCTGATCCCTATCCCAGTGCCTAGTCCACAAGATTAGAACCTGTAACCTCCTGGTCCCTATCCCAGTTCCTAGTCCACAAGATTAGAACCTGTAACCTTCTGGTCCCTATCCCAGTGCCTAGTCCACAAGATTAGAACCTGTAATCTGGTCCCGATCCCAGTTCCTAGTCCACAAGATTAAAACCTGTATTTGGTCCCCATCCCAGTTCCTAGTCCACAAGATTAAAACCTGTAACCTTCTGGTCCCTATCCCAGTTCCTAGTCCACAAGATGACAACCTGCAATCTTCTGGTCCCTATCCCAGTGCCTAGTCCACAAGATTAGAACCTGTAACCTGGTCTCTATCCCAGTTCCTAGTCCACAAGATTAGAACCTATAACCTGGTCCCCATCCCAGTTCCTAGTCCACAAGATTAGAACCTGTAACCTCCTGGTCCCCATCCCAGTGCCTAGTCCACAAGATTAGAACCTGTAACCTCCTGGTCCCTATCCCAGTGCCTAGTCCACAAGATTAGAACCTGTAACCTGGTCCCTATCCCAGTTCCTAGTCCACAAGGTTAGAACCTGTAACCTGGTCTCTATCCCAGTTCCTAGTCCACAAGATTAGAACCTATAACCTGGTCCCTATCCCAGTGCCTAGTCCACAAGATTAGAACCTGTAACCTCCTGGTCCCTACCTCAGTTCCTAGTCCACAAGATTAGAACCTGTAACCTGGTCTCTATCCCAGTTCCTAGTCCACAAGATTAGAACCTATAACCTGGTCCCCATCCCAGTTCCTAGTCCACAAGATTAGAACCTGTAACCTCCTGGTCCCCATCCCAGTGCCTAGTCCACAAGATTAGAACCTGTAACCTCCTGGTCCCTATCCCAGTGCCTAGTCCACAAGATTAGAACCTATAACCTGGTCCCCATCCCAGTTCCTAGTCCACAAGATTAGAACCTGTAACCTCCTGGTCCCTATCCCAGTTCCTAGTCCACAAGGTTAGAACCTGTAACCTGGTCTCTATCCCAGTGCCTAGTCCACAAGATTAGAACCTGTAACCTCCTGGTCCCCATCCCAGTGCCTAGTCCACAAGATTAGAACCTGTAACCTCCTGGTCCCTATCCCAGTGCCTAGTCCACAAGATTAGAACCTATAACCTGGTCCCCATCCCAGTGCCTAGTCCACAAGATTAGAACCTGTAACCTCCTGGTCCCCATCCCAGTTTCTAGTCCACAAGATTAGAACCTGTAACCTCCTGGTCCCTATCCCAGTGCCTAGTCCACAAGATTAGAACCTGTAACCTGGTCCCTATCCCAGTTCCTAGTCCACAAGGTTAGAACCTGTAACCTGGTCTCTATCCCAGTTCCTAGTCCACAAGATTAGAACCTATAACCTGGTCCCTATCCCAGTGCCTAGTCCACAAGATTAGAACCTGTAACCTCCTGGTCCCTATCCCAGTTCCTAGTCCACAAGATGACAACCTAAACCTTCTGGTCCCTATCCCAGTGCCTAGTCCACAAGATTAGAACCTGTAACCTGGTCTCTATCCCAGTTCCTAGTCCACAAGATTAGAACCTATAACCTGGTCCCCATCCCAGTTCCTAGTCCACAAGATTAGAACCTGTAACCTCCTGGTCCCCATCCCAGTGCCTAGTCCACAAGATTAGAACCTGTAACCTCCTGGTCCCTATCCCAGTGCCTAGTCCACAAGATTAGAACCTATAACCTGGTCCCCATCCCAGTGCCTAGTCCACAAGATTAGAACCTGTAACCTCCTGGTCCCTATCCCAGTGCCTAGTCCACAAGATTAGAACCTATAACCTGGTCCCCATCCCAGTTCCTAGTCCACAAGATTAGAACCTGTAACCTGGTCTCTATCCCAGTGCCTAGTCCACAAGATTAGAACCTGTAACCTCCTGGTCCCCATCCCAGTGCCTAGTCCACAAGATTAGAACCTGTAACCTCCTGGTCCCATTCCAGTGCCTAGTCCACAAGATTAGAACCTATAACCTGGTCCCCATCCCAGTGCCTAGTCCACAAGATTAGAACCTGTAACCTCCTGGTCCCCATCCCAGTTTCTAGTCCACAAGATTAGAACCTGTAACCTTCTGGTCCCTATCCCAGTGCCTAGTTCACAAGATTAGAACCTGTAACCTGGTCCCTATCCCAGTGCCTAGTCCACAAGATTAGAACATGTAACCTTCTGGTCCCTATCCCAGTGCCTAGTCCACAAGATTAGAACCTGTAACCTGATCCCTATCCCAGTGCCTAGTCCACAAGATTAGAACCTGTAACCTCCTGGTCCCTATCCCAGTTCCTAGTCCACAAGATTAGAACATGTAACCTTCTGGTCCCTATCCCAGTGCCTAGTTCACAAGATTAGAACCTGTAACCTGGTCCCTATCCCAGTGCCTAGTCCACAAGATTAGAACATGTAACCTTCTGGTCCCTATCCCAGTTCATAGTCCACAAGATTAGAACCTGTAACCTGGTCCCTATCCCTGTGCCTAGTCCACAAGATTAGAACCTGTAACTTTCTGGTCCCTATCCTAGTTCCTAGTCCACAAGATTAGAACCTGTAACCTTCTGGTCCCTATCCCAGTTCCTAGTCCACAAGATGAGAACCTGCAACCTTCTGGTCCCTATCCTAGTACCTAGTCCACAAGATTAGAACCTGTAATCTGGTCCCCAGTTCCTAGTCCACAAGATTAGAACCTGTAACCTTCTGGTCCCTATCCCAGTGCCTAGTCCACAAGATTAGAACCTGTAATCTGGTCCCTATCCCAGTTCCTAGTCCACACGATTAAAACCTGTAATCTGGTCCCCATCCCAGTTCCTAGTCCACATAATTAAAACCTGTAACCTTCTGGTCCCTATCCTAGTTCCTAGTCCACAAGATTAGAGCCTGTAATCTGGTCCCCAGTTCCTAGTCCACAAGATTAGAACCTGTAACCTTCTGGTCCCTATCCCAGTGCCTAGTCCACAAGATTAGAACCTGTAATCTGGTCCCTATCCCAGTTCTTAGTCCACAAGATTAAAACCTGTAACCTTCTGGTCCCTATCCCAGTTCCTAGTCCACAAGATGACAACCTGCAACCTTCTGGTCCCTATCCCAGTGCCTAGTCCACAAGATTAGAACCTGTAACCTGGTCTCTATCCCAGTTCCTAGTCCACAAGATTAGAACCTATAACCTGGTGGTCCCTATCCCAGTTCCTAGTCCACAAGATTAGAACCTGTAACCTCCTGGTCCCCATCCCAGTGCCTAGTCCACAAGATTAGAACCTGTAACCTCCTGGTCCCTATCCCAGTGCCTAGTCCACAAGATTAGAACCTGTAATCTGGTCCCTATCCCAGTTCCTAGTCCACACGATTAAAACCTGTAATCTGGTCCCCATCCCAGTTCCTAGTCCACATAATTAAAACCTGTAACCTTCTGGTCCCTATCCTAGTTCCTAGTCCACAAGATTAGAGCCTGTAATCTGGTCCCCATCCCAGTGCCTAGTCCACAAGATTAGAACCTGTAACCTCCTGGTCCCAATCCCAGTGCCTAGTCCACAAGATTAGAACCTATAACCTGGTCCCCATCCCAGTTCCAAGTCCACAAGATTAGAACCTGTAACCTGGTCTCTATCCCAGTGCCTAGTCCACAAGATTAGAACCTGTAACCTCCTGGTCCCCATCCCAGTGCCTAGTCCACAAGATTAGAACATATAACCTGGTCCCCATCCCAGTGCCTAGTCCACAAGATTAGAACCTGTAACCTCCTGGTCCCCATCCCAGTTTCTAGTCCACAATATTAGAACCTGTAACCTTCTGGTCCCTATCCCAGTGCCTAGTTCACAAGATTAGAACATGTAACCTTCTGGTCCCTATCCCAGTGCCTAGTCCACAAGATTAGAACCTGTAACCTGATCCCTATCCCAGTTCCTAGTCCACAAGGTTAGAACCTGTAACCTGGTCTCTATCCCAGTTCCTAGTCCACAAGATTAGAACCTATAACCTGGTCCCTATCCCAGTGCCTAGTCCACAAGATTAGAACCTGTAACCTCCTGGTCCCTATCCCAGTTCCTAGTCCACAAGATTAGAACCTGTAACCTGGTCTCTATCCCAGTTCCTAGTCCACAAGATTAGAACCTATAACCTGGTCCCCATCCCAGTTCCTAGTCCACAAGATTAGAACCTGTAACCTCCTGGTCCCCATCCCAGTGCCTAGTCCACAAGATTAGAACCTGTAACCTCCTGGTCCCTATCCCAGTGCCTAGTCCACAAGATTAGAACCTATAACCTGGTCCCCATCCCAGTGCCTAGTCCACAAGATTAGAACCTGTAACCTCCTGGTCCCTATCCCAGTGCCTAGTCCACAAGATTAGAACCTATAACCTGGTCCCCATCCCAGTTCCAAGTCCACAAGATTAGAACCTGTAACCTGGTCTCTATCCCAGTGCCTAGTCCACAAGATTAGAACCTGTAACCTCCTGGTCCCCATCCCAGTGCCTAGTCCACAAGATTAGAACCTGTAACCTCCTGGTCCCTATCCCAGTGCCTAGTCCACAAGATTAGAACCTATAACCTGGTCCCCATCCCAGTGCCTAGTCCACAAGATTAGAACCTGTAACCTCCTGGTTCCCATCCCAGTGCCTAGTCCACAAGATTAGAACCTGTAACCTTCTGGTCCCTATCCCAGTGCCTAGTCCACAAGATTAGAACCTATAACCAGGTCCCCATCCCAGTGCCTAGTCCACAAGATTAGAACCTGTAACCTCCTGGTCCCCATCCCAGTGCCTAGTCCACAAGATTAGAACCTGTAACCTCCTGGTCCCCATCCCAGTTTCTAGTCCACAATATTAGAACCTGTAACCTTCTGGTCCCTATCCCAGTGCCTAGTTCACAAGATTAGAACCTGTAACCTGGTCCCTATCCCAGTGCCTAGTCCACAAGATTAGAACCTGTAACCTGATCCCTATCCCAGTGCCTAGTCCACAAGATTAGAACCTGTAACCTCCTGGTCCCTATCCCAGTTCCTAGTCCACAAGATTAGAACCTGTAACCTTCTGGTCCCTATCCCAGTGCCTAGTTCACAAGATTAGAACCTGTAACCTGGTCCCTATCCCAGTGCCTAGTCCACAAGATTAGAACATGTAACCTTCTGGTCCCTATCCCAGTTCATAGTCCACAAGATTAGAACCTGTAACCTGGTCCCTATCCCTGTGCCTAGTCCACAAGATTAGAACCTGTAACTTTCTGGTCCCTATCCTAGTTCCTAGTCCACAAGATTAGAACCTGTAACCTGCTGGTCCCTATCCCAGTTCCTAGTCCACAAGATGAGAACCTGCAACCTTCTGGTCCCTATCCTAGTTCCTAGTCCACAAGATTAGAACCTGTAATCTGGTCCCCAGTTCCTAGTCCACAAGATTAGAACCTGTAACCTTCTGGTCCCTATCCCAGTGCCTAGTCCACAAGATTAGAATCTGTAATCTGGTCCCTATCCCAGTTCCTAGTCCACAAGATTAAAACCTGTAATCTGGTCCCCATCCCAGTTCCTAGTCCACATAATTAAAACCTGTAACCTTCTGGTCCCTATCCTAGTTCCTAGTCCACAAGATTAGAACCTGTAATCTGGTCCCCAGTTCCTAGTCCACAAGATTAGAACCTGTAACCTTCTGGTCCCTATCCCAGTGCCTAGTCCACAAGATTAGAACCTGTGATCTGGTCCCTATCCCAGTTCCTAGTCCACAAGATTAAAACCTGTAATCTGGTCCCCATCCCAGTTCTTAGTCCACAAGTTTAAAACCTGTAACCTTCTGGTCCCTATCCCAGTTCCTAGTCCACAAGGTTAGAACCTGTAACCTGGTCTCTATCCCAGTTCCTAGTCCACAAGATTAGAACCTATAACCTGGTCCCCATCCCAGTTCCTAGTCCACAAGATTAGAACCTGTAACCTCCTGGTCCCCATCCCAGTTTCTAGTCCACAAGATTAGAACCTGTAACCTTCTGGTCCCCATCCCAGTTCCTAGTCCACAAGATTAGAACCTGTAACCTTCTGGTCCCCATCCCAGTGCCTAGTCCACAAGATTAGAACCTGTAACCTTCTGGTCCCCATCCCAGTGCACTAACAGGGGGGAAAGCACCAGTCAATGACTCATTTGGAACGTCAGTAGATTAAAAAAAGTGATTTGTTCAGGTTGGAAAACAAAAGTCACAACTGGGATTCAAACTGGCAACCATGTGGGTCACTACCCGTGTGTAATGCCCTCCATCCTACCACCAGTAAGACCTTTTCTTATTTGACTCTCCCTGTAAACCCCTTCACACTGGCCTGTCACTAAGCTCTGCCCACGGAGCTTTTTTCATCCAATCAATTCATCCCTGACTGTATTTGCCAATGGGCTCTCCTTCCTCCCAACGTGTTGCGCTTGTTCATTTTCCTTCACTGATTTGAAAGGAAATGACATGCCCCCAACAATACAATGCTTTGAGATTTTGGTGGGAAGTAGTGAACGAGTGTATTGAGTGTACATTTAATATTGGTACACACCCCAGGAAGATCTGATCACAGTCAGTTATTTTATCTACGTTTACATTTGACTCATTTAGCAGACATATTTATTGTTAAATATTGTATGCAGATATGCAGCAGGGTCCGTCTGATAAAGTGCCAAATACAGATTTACAAAACAACAACAGAGATGGTGGAAGACCCTGGCTGCGTCCCAAATTACTCCCTATTCTCTATGCTCTGTAGTGCACTACTTTGGACCATATATAGGAAATCGGATGCCATTTGGGATGCAGGCACTCTCTCCCCCAACCCTGGTCCCAACCCAGCCCCAACCCTGGTCCCACAGTGCATTGCTTTAGAGGAAAGTGGCCGACGTTAAACTGATCTTTGATTAGTGTCTACGGGCAACTTCCAACTTGAGCCCAGGGTAAAGGATGACCTATGACCTCAGGGTAAAGGATGGACTATGACCTCAGGGTAAAGGATGGACTATGACCTCAGGGTAAAGGATGGACTATGACCTCAGGGTAAAGGATGGACTATGACCTCAGGGTAAAGGATGGGCCATGACCTCAGGGTAAAGGATGGGCTATGACCTCAGGGTAAAGGATGGACTATGACCTCAGGGTAAAGGATGGGCTATGACCTCAGGGTAAAGGATGGACCATGACCTCAGGGTAAAGGATGGGCTATGACCTCAGGGTAAATGATGGACCATGACCTCAGGGTAAAGGATGGACCATGACCTCAGGGTAAAGGATGGACCATGACCTCAGGGTAAAGGATGAGCTATGACCTCAGGGTAAAGGATGACCTATGACCTCAGGGTAAAGGATGGACTATGACCTCAGGGTAAAGGATGGACTATGACCTCAGGGTAAAGGATGGGCTATGACCTCAGGGTAAAGGATGGACTATGACCTCAGGGTAAAGGATGAGCTATGACCTCAGGGTAAAGGATGGACTATGACCTCAGGGTAAAGGATGGACTATGACCTCAGGGTAAAGGATGGACCATGACCTCAGGGTAAAGGATGGACCATGACCTCAGGGTAAAGGATGGACTATGACCTCAGGGTAAATGATGGACCATGACCTCAGGGTAAAGGATGGACTATGACCTCAGGGTAAAGGATGGGCCATGACCTCAGGGTAAAGGATGGGCTATGACCTCAGGGTAAAGGATGGACCATGACCTCAGGGTAAAGGATGGACTATGACCTCAGGGTAAAGGATGGACTATGACCTCAGGGTAAAGGATGGACCATGACCTCAGGGTAAAGGATGGACTATGACCTCAGGGTAAAGGATGGGCTATGACCTCAGGGTAAAGGATGGACCATGACCTCAGGGTAAAGGATGGACTATGACCTCAGGGTAAAGGATGGACTATGACCTCAGGGTAAAGGATGGACCATGACCTCAGGGTAAAGGATGGACCATGACCTCAGGGTAAAGGATGGACTATGACCTCAGGGTAAATGATGGACCATGACCTCAGGGTAAAGGATGGACCATGACCTCAGGGTAAAGGATGGACTATGACCTCAGGGTAAAGGATGGACCATGACCTCATGGTAAAGGATGGACTATGACCTCAGGGTAAAGGATGGACCATGACCTCAGGGTAAAGGATGGGCTATGACCTCAGGGTAAAGGATGGACTATGACCTCAGGGTAAAGGATGACCTATGACCTCAGGGTAAAGGATGACCTATGACCTCAGGGTAAAGAAGGTTCCTCTATTTTTGCATTTATTTTTTTCAATTCCGACAAAAATGGAAGAAATAAAGTCCAGTTGAATCCAGTCTTGGGTTACAAATGTCTCTTAGATATGAAGTATACATACACCAACACCTGTATTTCCATGTCTGGGTCCCAAATGGCACCCTATTCCCTATGTAGTGCACTACTTTTGACCAGGGCCCTTTTGGGAGACAGCCTATAAGTCGCATCAAGATAGATAGAGTACTCTCTATCTATTTTAGTGTGCCCAAAAGCCTGTTTTAACATGGGCAGTAACATTGAGGACTTTCACCATTTTGAAGTAGTCAACTGGGTGGGACTTCCTGTGGGTTAAGGAAGGATCACATAATTCCATCGAGGTCATCAGCCAATGAATTATACTGGTGAGCAAACATTCCATAACTGCAGGCCAACCGTGGCTTTAAACCTGTTCAAATAACACACTCCAGGGGGCAGTACGCACCCTTTCAGTTTCTTTTCCAACTCATAGAAGTAGTAAAAGAAGAAAATGAACTACTTCAAAATGGAGATGACCACAGTGGTGGTGCCTGTGCGCTCACATACGGCATAATGGGACAGATACAATGTTGTGATCTCTTAATAACATCTCTATGATGGCAGGAATCAATGTGACCTTTTGACCTCTATATTGGGTTATTTTCTTTCTTTGATGCTCAAGACTGTGGATCCAAATAAATTATTAAAAGTGTTCCAGTGTGTTCTTGCTCCAGAATCCCCTAGGTACAGATCTAGGATCAGCTTCCCCCTCCCCCAATCCTAACATTAACCATTAGTGGGGGACAATGTTAAACTGACCCAAGATCAGTGTCTAGGGGCAACTTCACCCTTCTCCATGTTTATTAGTCCAATGGAGTCCCGAAAGAGCATTGTTTATTGTTTTGCATGTGCTGGCCGGTGGGTGACTGTGTGTTACAGTGTGTGTTACAGTCTTAATAGTCCGTATTGCTACAAAAGAGCTGTTAAAAGAAGGTTCCCCCTGGTGGCAGTGGTCCATGTACAAAGGCTATAGATCATGAAGACTGAACGTCTGCATTCCAAATGGCAACCTATTCCCTATGTAGGTGCACTACTTTTGACCAGAGCCCTTTGTGCAGTATATAGGGAATAGGTTGTCATTTGAGACACAGTCCATGGCCTTGGTTGGGCGAGGCAGACACTGCCTCAGGTGTCAGGGCAGGTGACATCACTTTGTTCCACGGTGGGATAATGTTTACTAGCCAGCTACCTCACACCTGCAACACAAACCTCTGTTTGTCCCACAGTTCAGCCTGGTGCCCTGTTCTGTAGTACAGTACTGTTGTACAGTAACCGCCCTGCTCTGTAGTACAGTACTGTTGTACAGTAAACGCCCTGTTCAGTAACAGGTAGAGCCTCTGCCAAGGGGTCCAGGTCTTAATGGCCCAGGAGGTAGTGCTCTTAGCTTACCCTGTAAACACAGAGAACTGGAGGTGGAAGTGGAGGCGTTGTCATTATGAGTCCTTTCTAGTCCACCTCTTCCTCCATCTCTGTCCATCCAGACCTCCACTGGGTCTATAGTCCACCTCTTCCTCCATCTCTCCTCCTCTTCCTCCATCTCTCCTCCTCTTCTTCATCTCTCCTCCTCTTCTTCATCTCTCCTCCTCTTCCTCCATCACTCCTCCATTGGGTCTGATTTAGCTTCTCTGGTCTTTTATCTATTCTTTTTTAATCTCATTTCCAATTAACTTTCCTCTTTCTCACCTTCCTCCTTTTCCTCTCATTCTCCTCCTTCTTTCTTCCCCACCTCCTCCTCCTCCTCATCCTCCTCTTCTTTCTCCCCCTCCTCTCCTTCTTTCTCCTCATCCCCCTCTTCTTTCTCCCCCTCCTCTACTTCTTTCTCCTCATCCTCCTCTTCTTTCTCCCCCTCCTCATCCTCCTCTTCTTTCTCCCCCTCCTCTCCTTCTTTCTCCTCATCCTCCTCTTCTTCCTCCTCCTCCTCCTCCTCCTCCTCTTCTTTCTCCCCCTCCTCTCCTTCTTTCTCCTCATCCTCCTCTTCTTTCTCCCCCTCCTCTCCTTCTTTCTCCTCATCATCCTCTTCTTTCTCCCCCTCCTCTCCTTCTTTCTCCCCCTCCTCTCCTTCTTTCTCCTCCTTTTCTTCTCCTTCTGCCTCCCCCTGTTCCTCTCCTTCTTCCTCCTCCTCCTCTTCTTCACCTTCCTCCTCCCGTTTCTCCTCTCCTCTTCCTTCCTCCTCCCTCTCTTCTCCTTCCTCCTGCTCCTCCCCAACACAGTCTCGTTCTCCATTTTGGTTCTCCACATCTCCATTTTCTTTGACATCCTCCTCTCCTCTATCTTCCTCCTCCACTTCTTCAACATGTTCCTCCTCCTCTCCTCTATCTTCTCCCTCCACTTCTTCAACATGGTTCTCCTCCTCCTCCTCTTCAACATGGTTCTCCTCCTCCTCCTCTTCAACATGGTTCTCCTCCTCCTCCTCTTCAACATGGTTCTCCTCCTCCTCCTCTTCAACATGGTTCTCCTTCTCCTCCTCTTCAACATGGTTTTCCTCCTTCTCCTCTTCAACATGGTCCTCCTCTTCAACATGGTTTTCCTCCTTCTCCTCTTCAATATGGTCCTCCTCTTCAACATGGTTCTCCTCCTCCTCTTCTTCAACATGGGCCTCCTCCGCCTCCTCCTCTTCAAAATGTTCCTCCACCTCCTCCTCTTCAACATGGTCCTCCTCCTCTTCAACATGGTTCTCCTCCTCCTCTTCAACATGGTTCTCCTCCTTCTCCTCTTCAACATGGTCCTCCTCCTCTTCAACATGGTCCTCCTCCTCTTCAACATGGTTCTCCTCTTCTTCAACATGGTTCTTCTCCTCCTCTTCAACATGGTTCTCCTCCTTCTCCTTTTCAACATGGTCCTCCTCTTCAACATGGTTCTCCTCCACCTCTTCAACATGGTCCTTCTCCTCTTCAACATGGTCCTTCTCCCCTTCTTCAACATGGTCCTCCTTTGAATGGTCCTGGTTTCCGTTCTCCTGTCTGACCGTGTGGTTGGACCCGTTGGGTTGTTGTATGTGGTTGTGGTTGAGCTCCACATCTTCCAGTGCCAGCTCAAACTGGGAGAATACAGAGAAGACAGTAGATTGATAGTTAGTTAACATGTCAAAGTCATTGATAAAGAGAAGACAGTAGATTGATAGTTAGTTAACATGTCAAAGTCATTGATAAAGAGAAGACAGTAGATTGATAGGTAGTTATATAGATAGTCATTGATACAGAGAAGACAGTAGATTGATAGTTAGTTATATAGATAGTCATTGATACAGAGAAGACAGTAGATTGATAGTTAGTTATATAGATAGTCATTGATAAAGAGAAGACAGTAGATTGATAGTTATATAGATAGTCATTGATAAAGAGAAGACAGTAGATTGATAGTTATATAGATAGTCATTGATAAAGAGAAGACAGTAGATTGATAGTTAGTTATATAGATAGTCATTGATAAAGAGAAGACAGTAGATTGATAGGTAGTTATATAGATAGTCATTGATAAAGAGAAGACAGTAGATTGATAGGTAGTTATATAGATAGTCATTGATAAAGAGAAGACAGTCGATTGATAGGTAGTTATATAGATAGTCATTGATACAGAGAAGACAGTAGATTGATAGTTAGTTATATAGATAGTCATTGATAAAGAGAAGACAGTCGATTGATAGGTAGTTATATAGATAGTCATTTGATAAAGAGAAGATAGTAGATTGATAGTTAGTTATATAGATAGTCATTGATAAAGAGAAGACAGTAGATTGATAGGTAGTTATATAGATAGTCATTGATAAAGAGAAGACAGTAGATTGATAGGTAGTTATATAGATAGTCATTGATAAAGAGAAGACAGTAGATTGATAGTTAGTTATATAGATAGTCATTGATAAAGAGAAGACAGTAGATTGATAGGTAGTTATATAGATAGTCATTGATAAAGAGAAGACAGTCGATTGATAGGTAGTTATATAGATAGTCATTGATAAAGAGAAGACAGTAGATTGATAGGTAGTTATATAGATAGTCATTGATAAAGAGAAGACAGTAGATTGATAGGTAGTTATATAGATAGTCATTTGATAAAGAGAAGATAGTAGATTGATAGTTAGTTAAATAGATAGTCATTGATAAAGAGAAGACAGTAGATTGATAGGTAGTTAAATAGATAGTCATTGATAAAGAGAAGACAGTAGATTGATAGTTAGTTATATAGATAGTCATTGATAAAGAGAAGATAGTAGATTGATAGGTAGTTAAATAGATAGTCATTGATAAAGAGCACCACCAACTGGTTTTCTACAGTAATAGTTCATTAATAGATCATCCTTTGCGTGTGTATGTGTGTGTGTTACCTGGAAGCGGTCTGTGAGCAGGTGTTTGTCGTAGGGAGGAGAGGGGCTCTGAGGCATGGTGGACTGGTACCAGTCTCTGTTCTCCTCCAACGTGTCCAGCAGGTCCTGGGCATCAGGGTGGACCAGGTCACCCCACGTCTCCCACAGAGGGTGGACTATGTAGTCTATGAAACCCACCTGGAGTCAGAGAGAGGGAGGGAGGGAGAAAGGGAGGGAGGGAGAGAGGGAGAAAGGGAGGGAGAATAGGAGAGAAAGGGGGAGGGAAAGGGAGAGAGATAGAGATAAAGAAAGGGAGAGGGAGAAAGGGAGAGAGAGAGAGGGAGAAAGAGAGGGAGAGAGAGAAAGGGAGAGAGAGAGGCACACCAACAGATTTTTCACCTTGTCTGCTTGAAGATTTGAACTAGTGACCTTTTGGTTATTGGCCCAACGCTCTAACTGTCTGACTGCCTAACTGTCTAACTGTCTAACTGCCTAACTGTCTAACTGCCTAACTGTCTAACTGTCTAACTGTCTAACTGTCTGTCTAACTGCCTAACTGCCTAACTGTCTAACTGCCTAACTGCCTAACTGTCTAACTGTCTAACTGTCTAACTGCCTAACTGCCTAACTGTCTAACTGCCTAACTGCCTAACTGCCTAAATGTCTAACTGTCTAACTGCCTAACTGTCTAACTGTCTGCCTAACTGCCTAACTGTCTAACTGTCTGCCTAACTGCCTAACTGTCTAACTGTCTAACTGTCTAACTGCCTAACTGCCTAACTGTCTAACTGCCTAACTGCCTAACTGTCTAACTGCCTAACTGCCTAACTGTCTAACTGCCTAACTGTCTAACTGCCTAACTGCCTAACTGTCTAACTGCCTAACTGTCTGCCTAACTGCCTAACTGTCTAACTGTCTGTCTAACTGCCTAACTGCCTAACTGTCTAACTGTCTGCCTAACTGCCTAACTGTCTAACTGTCTGTCTAACTGCCTAACTGCCTAACTGTCTAACTGTCTGCCTAACTGCCTAACTGTCTAACTGTCTGTCTAACTGCCTAACTGTCTAACTGTCTAACTGCCTAACTGCCTAACTGTCTAACTGCCTAACTGTCTAACTGTCTGCCTAACTGCCTAACTGCCTAACTGTCTAACTGTCTGTCTAACTGCCTAACTGTCTAACTGCCTAACTGCCTAACTGTCTAACTGTCTAACTGTCTAACTGCCTAACTGTCTAACTGTCTAACTGTCTAACTGTCTAACTGCCTAACTGCCTAACTGTCTAACTGCCTAACTGTCTAACTGCCTAACTGTCTAACTGCCTAACTGTCTAACTGCCTAACTGTCTAACTGTCTAACTGCCTAACTGTCTAACTGTCTGTCTAACTGCCTAACTGTCTAACTGCCTAACTGTCTAACTGTCTGTCTAACTGTCTAACTGTCTGTCTAACTGTCTGTCTAACTGTCTAACTGTCTAACTGCCTAACTGTCTAACTGCCTAACTGTCTAACTGCCTAACTGTCTAACTGTCTAACTGCCTAACTGCCTAACTGTCTAACTGTCTAACTGTCTAACTGTCTAACTGCCTAACTGTCTAACTGCCTAACTGTCTGCCTAACTGTCTGTCTAACTGCCTAACTGTCTGTCTAACTGTCTGTCTAACTGTCTGTCTAACTGTCTAACTGCCTAACTGTCTAACTGTCTGTCTAACTGTCTGTCTAATGTCTAACTGTCTAACTGTCTAACTGTCTAACTGCCTAACTGCCTAACTGTCTAACTGCCTAACTGTCTAACTGTCTAACTGCCTAACTGTCTAACTGTCTAACTGTCTAACTGTCTAACTGTCTGTCTAACTGCCTAACTGTCTAACTGCCTAACTGTCTAACCGTCTGTCTAACTGTCTAACTGTCTGTCTAACTGTCTGTCTAACTGTCTAACTGCCTAACTGTCTAACTGCCTAACTGTCTAACTGTCTAACTGCCTAACTGTCTAACTGTCTAACTGTCTAACTGTCTAACTGCCTAACTGTCTAACTGCCTAACTGTCTGCCTAACTGTCTGTCTAACTGCCGAACTGTCTGTCTAACTGTCTGTCTAACTGTCTGTCTAACTGTCTGTCTAACTGTCTGTCTAACTGTCTAACTGCCTAACTGTCTAACTGTCTGTCTAACTGTCTGTCTAATGTCTAACTGCCTAACTGTCTAACTGCCTAACTGTCTAACTGTCTAACTGTCTAACTGTCTAACTGTCTAACTGCCTAACTGTCTAACTGCCTAACTGTCTAACTGCCTAACTGTCTAACTGCCTAACTGTCTAACTGTCTGTCTAACTGCCTAACTGTCTAACTGCCTAACTGTCTAACTGTCTGTCTAACTGTCTAACTGTCTGTCTAACTGTCTGTCTAACTGTCTAACTGTCTAACTGCCTAACTGTCTAACTGCCTAACTGTCTAACTGCCTAACTGTCTAACTGCCTAACTGTCTAACTGTCTAACTGCCTAACTGCCTAACTGTCTAACTGTCTAACTGTCTAACTGCCTAACTGTCTAACTGCCTAACTGTCTGCCTAACTGTCTGTCTAACTGCCTAACTGTCTGTCTAACTGTCTGTCTAACTGTCTGTCTAACTGCCTAACTGTCTAACTGTCTGTCTAACTGTCTGTCTAATGTCTAACTGTCTAACTGTCTAACTGTCTAACTGCCTAACTGCCTAACTGTCTAACTGCCTAACTGTCTAACTGTCTAACTGCCTAACTGTCTAACTGTCTGTCTAACTGCCTAACTGTCTAACTGCCTAACTGTCTAACCGTCTGTCTAACTGTCTAACTGTCTGTCTAACTGTCTGTCTAACTGTCTAACTGCCTAACTGTCTAACTGCCTAACTGTCTAACTGTCTAACTGCCTAACTGTCTAACTGTCTAACTGTCTAACTGTCTAACTGCCTAACTGTCTAACTGCCTAACTGTCTGCCTAACTGTCTGTCTAACTGCCGAACTGTCTGTCTAACTGTCTGTCTAACTGTCTGTCTAACTGTCTGTCTAACTGTCTGTCTAACTGTCTAACTGCCTAACTGTCTAACTGTCTGTCTAACTGTCTGTCTAATGTCTAACTGCCTAACTGTCTAACTGTCTAACTGTCTAACTGCCTAACTGTCTAACTGCCTAACTGTCTAACTGCCTAACTGTCGCCCTGATCAGTGCTTTTTAAGAGAAAGAAGGAGATTGCGAGAAAAAGAGAAAGTGTATGTGTTTGAAAGTGTGTATTCTGCGTGTGTGCGTGCGTGCGTGTGTATGTGTTGTGTGTGTGTGTGTGTGTGTGTGTGTGTGTGTGTGTGTGTGTGTGTGTGTGTGTGTGTGTGTGTGTGTGTGTGTGTGAGAGAGTGTGAGAGTGTGAGAGAGACCTGGCTCTTCTCCACCGAGGCAGTGTGTTTGTCACACATGGGGCTGATCTCCAAGCCCTTGTCTCTCTCCTTGTCTCCCTGTCTGGAGAACTCCTCCATGATGCGTTCAGTCCACTGGCGATATACGCCCAGGGGCTTGGTGGGGTTGCTGAGGTCTGCGCAGTGAACCATGTTCCTCAGGACCTACAGAGAGGAAGGAGACACCCCCCAGTGTTAAACATGTTGACGCTGTTTTAGATAGAGACACTGTCCTGTGTCTGAAGTGACTCAACACACAGCAGCCATGCTGCACTGTCCTGTGTCTAAAGGGGATTTAACACACAGCAGCCATGCTGCACTGTCCTGTGTCTGAGGGGATTTAACACACAGCAGCCATGCTGCACTGTCCTGTGTCTGAGGGGATTTAACACACAGCAGCCATGCTGCACTGTCCTGTGTCTGAAGGGATTTAACACACAGCAGCCATGCTGCACTGTCCTGTGTCTAAAGGGGATTTAACACACAGCAGCCATGCTGCACTGTCCTGTGTCTGAAGGGATTTAACACACAGCAGCCATGATGTACTGTCCTGTGTCTGAAGGGGATTTAACACACAGCAGCCATGCTGCACTGTCCTGTGTCTGAAGGGGATTTAACACACAGCAGCCATGCTGCACTGTCCTGTGTCTGAAGGGACTCTGGTGAGGATGAGCATTGTTATTTCAATATAATGCAGTCAGAAGTCATGTATGTTCTGTAGGTGTTACCTGTATCATCATGTATGTTCTGTAGGTGTTACCTGTATCCTCATGTATGTTCTGTAGGTGTTACCTGTATAGTCATGTATGTTCTGTAGGTGTTACCTGTATAGTCATGTATGTTCTGTAGGTGTTACCTGTATCGTCATGTATGTTCTGTAGGTGTTACCTGTATCGTCATGTATGTTCTGTAGGTGTTACCTGTATAGTCATGTATGTTCTGTAGGTGTTACCTGTATAGTCATGTATGTTCTGTAGGTGTTACCTGTATAGTCATGTATGTTCTGTAGGTGTTACCTGTATAGTCATGTATGTTCTCTAGGTGTTACCTGTATAGTCATGTATGTTCTGTAGGTGTTACCTGTATCATCATGTATGTTCTGTAGGTGTTACCTGTATCGTCATGTATGTTCTGTAGGTGTTACCTGTACAGTCATGTATGTTCTGTCTGTAGGTGTTACCTGTACAGTCATGTATGTTCTGTAGGTGTTACCTGTATAGTCATGTATGTTCTGTAGCTGTTACCTGTACAGTCATGTATGTTCTGTAGGTGTTACCTGTATAGTCATGTATGTTCTGTAGGTGTTACCTGTATCGTCATGTATGTTCTGTAGGTGTTACCTGTATAGTCATGTATGTTCTGTAGGTGTTACCTGTATAGTCATGTATGTTCTCTAGGTGTTACCTGTATAGTCATGTATGTTCTCTAGGTGTTACCTGTATAGTCATGTATGTTCTGTAGGTGTTACCTGTATAGTCATGTATGTTCTGTAGGTGTTACCTGTATAGTCATGTATATTCTGTAGGTGTTACCTGTATAGTCATGTATGTTCTCTAGGTGTTACCTGTATAGTCATGTATGTTCTGTAGGTGTTACCTGTATAGTCATGTATGTTCTGTAGGTGTTACCTGTATAGTCATGTATGTTCTGTAGGTGTTACCTGTATAGTCATGTATGTTCTGTAGGTGTTACCTGTATAGTCATGTATGTTCTGTAGGTGTTACCTGTATAGTCATGTATGTTCTGTAGGTGTTACCTGTATAGTCATGTATGTTCTGTAGGTGTTACCTGTATAGTCATGTATGTTCTCTAGGTGTTACCTGTATAGTCATGTATGTTCTGTAGGTGTTACCTGTATCATCATGTATGTTCTGTAGGTGTTACCTGTATCGTCATGTATGTTCTGTAGGTGTTACCTGTACAGTCATGTATGTTCTGTCTGTAGGTGTTACCTGTACAGTCATGTATGTTCTGTAGGTGTTACCTGTATAGTCATGTATGTTCTGTAGCTGTTACCTGTACAGTCATGTATGTTCTGTAGGTGTTACCTGTATAGTCATGTATGTTCTGTAGGTGTTACCTGTATCGTCATGTATGTTCTGTAGGTGTTACCTGTATAGTCATGTATGTTCTGTAGGTGTTACCTGTATAGTCATGTATGTTCTCTAGGTGTTACCTGTATAGTCATGTATGTTCTCTAGGTGTTACCTGTATAGTCATGTATGTTCTGTAGGTGTTACCTGTATAGTCATGTATGTTCTGTAGGTGTTACCTGTATAGTCATGTATATTCTGTAGGTGTTACCTGTATAGTCATGTATGTTCTCTAGGTGTTACCTGTATAGTCATGTATGTTCTGTAGGTGTTACCTGTATAGTCATGTATGTTCTGTAGGTGTTACCTGTATAGTCATGTATGTTCTGTAGGTGTTACCTGTATAGTCATGTATGTTCTGTAGGTGTTACCTGTATAGTCATGTATGTTCTGTAGGTGTTACCTGTATAGTCATGTATGTTCTGTAGGTGTTACCTGTATAGTCATGTATGTTCTGTAGGTGTTACCTGTATAGTCATGTATGTTCTGTAGGTGTTACCTGTATAGTCATGTATGTTCTGTAGGTGTTACCTGTATCGTCATGTATGTTCTGTAGGTGTTACCTGTATCGTCATGTATGTTCTGTAGGTGTTACCTGTATAGTCATGTATGTTCTGTCTGTAGGTGTTACCTGTACAGTCATGTATGTTCTCTAGGTGTTACCTGTATAGTCATGTATGTTCTCTAGGTGTTACCTGTATCGTCATGTATGTTCTGTAGGTGTTACCTGTATAGTCATGTATGTTCTGTAGGTGTTACCTGTATGCGTTCTGTATAGTGGTCCAACAGCAGCACTCCTGAACTGGTCACCTTCTTAGTCTCCACCATGGTCTTCAGATCAGCTAGTAGAGTCATGTGTTTGGACATGTCTGTAGCTAATACCTAGAGAGAGAGAGAGAGAGAGAGGGAGAGAGAGAGAGGGGAGAGAGAGAGAGAGAGGGAGAGAGGAGAGAGAGAGAGAGAGAGGGAGGGAGGGAGAGAAAGAAGGTGTGAGAGGAGAGAAGGGGAGAGAGAGGGGAGAGAGGGAGAGAGAGAGAGGGAGGGAGAGAGAGGAGGAAGGGAGAGAGGGGGAGGGAGAGAGAGGAGGAGAGGGAGGCATGGAGGGGGATAGAGAAATGGAGGTGAGAGAGAAAGAAGGTGTGAGAGGAGAGAAGGGGAGAGAGAGGAGGAAGGGAGAGGAGAGAGAGGGAGGGAGAGAGGGGAAAAAAGCGAGGAGAGAGAGAGAAGGGAGAGGGAGGGAGAGGAGGAAGGGAGAGGAGAGAGAGGGGGGAAAGCGAGGGGAGAGAGAGAGAAGGGAGAGGGAGGGAGAGGAGGAAGGGAGAGGAGAGAGGGGGAAAAGCGAGGGGAGAGAGAGAGAAGGGAGAGGGAGGGAGAGGAGGAAGGGAGAGGAGAGAGAGGGGGAAAAGCGAGGGGAGAGAGAGAGAAGGGAGAGGGAGGGAGAGGAGGAAGGGAGAGGAGAGAGAGGGGGAAAAGCGAGGGGAGAGAGAGAGAAGAGACGAAATAAATGTGTAAATATAAAGAACCTTTGTTGATTCCATGTGTAACTCAGTGTTGTTTGTGGCGAACTGCTTTGCGCAGTTGTAAATGAGAACTTGTTCTCAACTAGCCTACCTGGTTCAAAAAATGGTGAAAAAAAAAAAAAAAAGTATAAATAAAAAACAGTTTAGTTGCAAAAATCACTGAAACATTTACCTTTGACCCCTCCCACTCCTGCCCCTCCCACTCTTGTCTCCAAGCCCTGCTGTGATTGGATGATGATGGATGCTGCCTGTGATGACAGGTCTCTCACCATATCGATGACCAGCTTGCGGAGGCTCTGTCGCTGTCTTTTGGTCAGGTTCTGGAAGATGTCGCAGTTTTCCAGGTGGAGCAGCTTGAAGCCAACAGCCAAGTGATGGTTCTCTAACACTGACTCATCATTGTACATGAGAGCCAGCTCAGAGTCTGGGAGAGAGAGAGGGAGGGAGAGAGTGATAGAGACAGGGAGTAGAGAGAGAGAGAGGGGGAGGAGAGGGAGAGAGGGAGGAGAGAGTGAGAGAGAGAGAGGGAGGAGATAGAGAGAGAGAGGGAGGAGAGAGAGAGAGAGAGAGAGAGGGAGGAGAGAGAGAGCGAGGAGAGAGTGAGAGTGAGTGAGAGAGCGAGAGGTTAGAAGGTCAGCAACATGGAGCATTTATGCACGCCTGTGTGTATGTACTGACTGGTGTTGATGAGGAACTGGTTAGACACTCCGGGGTGGTCCACATCATGGATGGCTGCAGCAAACAGAGCTGCTAGGATCTCCAGGTCTGTAAACACAGCCTGATGGAGAGAGAGACAGACAGAGAGAAAGAGAGAGAGACAGAGACAGAGAGAGAGAGGAGAGGGAGAGAGACAGTTCAGTATTTTACAACTTTTTTTTTTTTTTTTTTTTTTTTTTTTTTTTAAAATTTTATCCCCTTTTCTCCCCAATTTTTGTGGTATCCAATCGCTAGTAATTACTATCTTGTCTCATCGCTACAACTCCCGTACGGGCTCGGGAGAGACGAAGGTCGAAAGTCATGCGTCCTCCGAAGCACAACCCAACCTAGCCGCACTGCTTCTTAACACAGCGCGCCTCCAACCCGGAAGCCAGCCGCACCAATGTGTCGGAGGAAACACCGTGCACCCGCCCCCTCGGTTAGCGCGCACTGCGCCCGGCCCGCCACAGGAGTCGCTGGAGCGCGATGAGACAAGGATATCCCTACCGGCCAAACCCTCCCTAACCCGGACGACGCTAAGCCAATTGTGCGTCGCCCCACGGACCTCCCGGTCGCGGCCGGCTGCGACAGAGCCTGGGCGCGAACCCAGACTCTGGTGGCGCAGCATAGCACTGCGATGCAGTGCTCTAGACCACTGCGCCACCCGGGAGGCAGTATTTTACAACTTGATGTTAGATGGTGGCAGGTAGCCTAGCTAGCAATTAGAGCATTGGGTCAGTAACTGAGAGGCAGCTGGTTTGAATACACGAGCTGACAAGGTGAAACATCTGTCCGTGTGCTCTTGATCAAGGCTCTTGACCAGGGGCACCGTACTGCCATGCCTGACCCTGTAAAACAAGACGTTTCACTGCACCTATCCGGTGTATGGGACAATACAACATTTTATTTTATATTATTCCTGAAAGCAGTTTAAAGGCCAGGAGACAATGATGTACGGTTTGATTCTGTTTAAAGAGCATCTACAAACTTCAGCTAATGGTGGAGGGGCCACTAGCTAACCACTAATGTGAGTGATGGTACTATGAGGTGTAACTAACTAACCACTAATGTGAGTGATGGTACTATGAGGTGTAACTAGCTAACCACTAATGGGAGTGATGGTATTATGAGGTGTAACTAGCTAACCACTAATGGGAGTGATGGTACTATGAGGTGTAACTAGCTAACCACTAATGGGAGTGATGGTACTATGAGGTGTAACTAGCTAACCACTAATGTGAGTGATGGTACTATGAGGTGTAACTAGCTAACCACTAATGTGAGTGATGGTATTATGAGGTGTAACTAGCTAACCACTAATGGGAGTGATGGTACTATGAGGTGTAACTAGCTAACCACTAATGTGAGTGATGGTATTATGAGGTGTAACTAACTAACCACTAATAGGAGTGATGGTATTATGAGGTGTAACTAACTAACCACTAATAGGAGTGATGGTACTATGAGGTGTAACTAGCTAACCACTAATGTGAGTGATGGTATTATGAGGTGTAACTAGCTAACCACTAATGTGAGTGATGGTATTATGAGGTGTAACTAACTAACCACTAATAGGAGTGATGGTATTATGAGGTGTAACTAACTAACCACTAATGGGAGTGATGGTATTATGAGGTGTAACTAACTAACCACTAATGTGAGTGATGGTATTATGAGGTGTAACTAGCTAACCACTAATGTGAGTGATGGTATTATGAGGTGTAACTAGCTAACCACTAATAGGAGTGATGGTATTATGAGGTGTAACTAGCTAACCACTAATGGGAGTGATGGTATTATGAGGTGTAACTAGCTAACCACTAATGGGAGTGATGGTATTATGAGCTGTAACTAACTAACCACTAATGGGAGTGATGGTATTATGAGGTGTAACTAACTAACCACTAATGGGAGTGATTGGACTATGAGGTGCCACTAGCTAACCACTAATGGGAGTGATGGTATTATGAGGTGTAACTAACTAACTACTAATGGGAGTGATGGTGTTATGAGGTGTAACTAGCTAACCACTAATGGGAGTGATGGTATTATGAGGTGTAACTAGCTAACCACTAATGGGAGTGATGGTATTATGAGGTGTAACTAGTTAACCACTAATAGGAGTGATGGGATTATGAGGTGTAACTAGCTAACCACTAATGGGAGTGATGGTATTATGAGGTGTAACTAGCTAACCACTAATGGGAGTGATGGTACTATGAGGTGTAACTAGCTAACCACTAATAGGAGTGATGGTATTATGAGGTGTAACTAGCTAACCACTAATGGGAGTGATGGTACTATGAGGTGTAACTAACTAACCACTAATGGGAGTGATGGTACTATGAGGTGTAACTAGCTAACCACTAATAGGAGTGATGGTATTATGAGGTGCCACTAGCTAACCACTAATGGGAGTGATGGTATTATGAGGTGTAACTAGCTAACCACTAATGTGAGTGATGGTACTATGAGGTGTAACTAACTAACCACTAATGGGAGTGATGGTATTATGAGGTGTAACTAACTAACCACTAATGTGAGTGATGGTATTATGAGGTGTAACTAGCTAACCACTAATGGGAGTGATGGTACTATGAGGTGTAACTAGCTAACCACTAATGTGAGTGATGGTATTATGAGGTGTAACTAACTAACCACTAATGTGAGTGATGGTATTATGAGGTGTAACTAACTAACCACTAATGTGAGTGATGGTATTATGAGGTGTAACTAGCTAACCACTAATGTGAGTGATGGTATTATGAGGTGTAACTAACTAACCACTAATGGGAGTGATGGTATTATGAGGTGTAACTAGCTAACCACTAATGGGAGTGATGGTACTATGAGGTGTAACTAGCTAACCACTAATGTGAGTGATGGTATTATGAGGTGTAACTAGCTAACCACTAATGGGAGTGATGGTATTATGAGGTGTAACTAGCTAACCACTAATGTGAGTGATGGTATTATGAGGTGTAACTAACTAACCACTAATGGGAGTGATGGTACTATGAGGTGTAACTAGCTAACCACTAATGGGAGTGATGGTATTATGAGGTGTAACTAGCTAACCACTAATGGGAGTGATGGTACTATGAGGTGTAACTAGCTAACCACTAATGTGAGTGATGGTATTATGAGGTGTAACTAGCTAACCACTAATGTGAGTGATGGTACTATGAGGTGTAAATAACTAACCACTAATGTGAGTGATGGTATTATGAGGTGTAACTAACTAACCACTAATGGGAGTGATAGTACTATGAGGTGTAACTAACTAACCACTAATGTGAGTGATGGTATTATGAGGTGTAACTAACTAACCACTAATGGGAGTGATGGTATTATGAGGTGTAACTAACTAACCACTAATGTGAGTGATGGTATTATGAGGTGTCACTAGCTAACCACTAATGGGAGTGATGGTATTATGAGGTGTAACTAGCTAACCACTAATGGGAGTGATGGTACTATGAGGTGTAACTAGCTAACCACTAATGGGAGTGATGGTATTATGAGGTGTAACTAACTAACCACTAATGTGAGTGATGGTATTATGAGGTGTCACTAGCTAACCACTAATGGGAGTGATGGTACTATGAGGTGTAACTAGCTAACATCTACTGGGAGTGATGATTTGGCCTTCTTTTTCTGTATATATCACTGTATATATTACTGTATATATTACTGTATATATCACTTTATACATTACTGTATATATCACTGTATATATTACTGTATATATTACTGTATATATTACTGTATATATTACTGTATAAATCACTGTATATATCACTGTATATATTACTGTATATATCACTGTATATATCACTGTATATTTTGTATATATTACTGTATATATCACTGGCCACCCCTCATAGCCTGGTTCCTCTCTAGGTTTCTTCCTAGGTTTTGGCCTTTCTAGGGAGTTTTTCCTAGCCACCGTGCTTCTACACCTGCATTGCTTGCTGTTTGGGGTTTTAGGCTGGGTTTCTGTACAGCATTTTGAGATATCAGCTGATGTAAGAAGGGCTATATAAATACATTTGATTTGATATATATTGCTGTATATATCACTTTATACATTACTGTATATATCACTGTATATATTACTGTATATATTACTGTATATATCACTGTATATATTACTGTATATATTACTGTATATATCACTGTAGGTGGCTCACGTCTAGTGCGGGTGTGGAGAGGAGGACATGTGTGGACTGGCAGACGTCGGCGGCGTGCAGGCTGTTGTGGTAGGCCACGTTGCCATGGTAATGGTCTTCCAGGGTCATCACGTAGGTCACGAAGGTGTCGACGGGGATACGGAACGTCTTTAGGAGATCACGTTCCTACAGGGGGACATGAGGGGTTAATACACACTGACACACACATGCATGAACACACACACACACACACACACACACACACACACACACACACACACACACACACACACTTGCATGAACACACACACACACTTGCATGAACACACACACCCACATGCATGAACACACACACACACACACACACACACACACACACACACACACACACACACACACACACACACACACACACACACACACACACACACACACACACACACACACACACACACACACACACACACATGCATGAACATACATTCATGTAGAGCACATACACACACCCACACACATGTCTGTTTCACTAGCCTTGTGGGAATCAAAATAACACATCACACACACACACACATGTCCTGGAAATTCAGTACTGAGAGAGACTTGGTCATTTCTTCAGCCAATCATCTATATTTAATATCGATTAATTATTGCATTAATGAATCCGTCGACCCCACCAGTCTGGACTGTTGTGCCGAGAACCTACCCTTTACAGACCACGCTGTTCCTTATATACCTCGTACCAAGATTGCTCAGTCATAGCTGGTTCAAGCCCCCCCCCTCCCCTCCCCCCATATAGATTGGGGGGCACCATAAGCCACTTTGGGCTCATCCTGTCTTTATCTGCACCTGGCGTTATCTTAACCTCTGACCCCGGCCTCATTTCCCCAGGTGTTATCTTAACCCCCGACCCCGGCCTCATTTCCCAGGTGTTATCTTAACCCCCGACCCCGGCCTCATTTCCCAGGTGTTATCTTAACCCCCGACCCCGGCCTCATTTCCCAGATGTTATCTTAACCCCCGACCCCGGCCTCATTTCCCAGGTGTTATCTTAACCCCCGACCCCGGCCTCATTTCCCAGGTGTTATCTTAACCTCCGACCCCGGCCTCATTTCCCAGGTGTTATCTTAACCCCCGACCCCGGCCTCATTTCCCAGATGTTATCTTAACCTCCGACCCCGGCCTCATTTCCCAGATGTTATCTTAACCTCCGACCCCGGCCTCATTTCCCAGATGTTATCTTAACCCCCGACCCCGGCCTCATTTCCCAGATGTTATCTTAACCCCCGACCCCGGCCTCATTTCCCAGATGTTATCTTAACCTTCGACCCTGGCCTCATTTCCCAGATGTTATCTTAACCTCCGACCCCGGCCTCATTTCCCTGCCGTTATCTTAACCTCCGACCCCGGCCTCATTTCCCTGATGTTATCTTAACCCCCGACCCCGGCCTCATTTCCCAGGTGTTATTTTAACCTCCGACCCCGGCCTCATTTCCCAGGTGTTATCTTAACCTCTGACCCCGGCCTCATTTCCCTGGCGTTATCTTAACCCCCGACCCCGGCCTCATTTCCCAGGTGTTATCTTAACCCCCAACCCCGGCCTCATTTCCCAGATGTTATCTTAACCCCCGACCCCGGCCTCATTTCCCAGATGTTATCTTAACCTCCGACCCCGGCCTCATTTCCCAGATGTTATCTTAACCCCCGACCCCGGCCTCATTTCCCAGATGTTATCTTAACCTCCGACCCCGGCCTCATTTCCCAGATGTTATCTTAACCTCCGACCCCGGCCTCATTTCCCAGATGTTATCTTAACCTCTGACCCCAGCCTCATTTCCCAGGTGTTATCTTAACCTTCGACTCCGGCCTCATTTCCCAGATGTTATCTTAACCTTCGACTCCGGCCTAATTTCCCAGATGCCAGGATGTCTAAGGACCATTGAGGCCTTTGTTCTACTCCTCTCTATCCCGGCTAAAACATGCACCATATCCTGTCTATGGAATGCAGAGGCTCAATCAGACCGGAGACATATGTCTCACCTGCACCACTAATCATAGACTGGAATGGGGCTGTTTGGTTTTTATCACCGTGACATCGGTCAATTGTCAGCTTCACGCTATCTGTAGTAAAACCCCTGTCCTCGACACCCAGACTAGCTGCAGGAAGCTAGAGTGGACACCATATAACTCAGCATTAGCAGGACAGAAATATCTTACTGTTTGTTAACTAAATAATTGTTACATATCCAACAAATAAGGTGAATAGATCATTTTTCTATCACATACACATCACAAAGCACCTACACACACACACACACACACACACACACACACACACACACACACACACACACACACACACACACACACACACACACACACACACACACACACACACACACACACACACACACACACACACACACACACACACACACGTACACATCACAAAGCACCTACACACACACGTCTGTTTAACTAGCCTTGTGGGGATCAAAATAACCTAACCTTAACCCCAAACCTAACCCTACACTAAACCTAACCATAAAACTAAACCTAACCCCTAAGCTTAAAAAGCATTTTTCCTTGTGCGGACCGGTAAAATGTCCCCACTTCTCAGAATTTTACTTGTTTCACTATCTGGTCCCCAGAAGGATAGTAAAACCAAAGCACACACACACAGCGTGTCTAACTCCATGTACCTGGAAGATGGCGTACATGATGCAGCTGAGAGGCCTGCTGTTGGAGAACTCTGACACTCTGAAGATGTTGAAACTCCACTTGTCCAGGTCCTCTAGCTCCTACACACACACACACACACACACACACACACACACACACACACACACACACACACACACACACACACACACACACACACACACACACACACACACACACACACACACACACACACACACACACACACACACACACACACACACACACACACACACACACACAAACACACACACACACACACACACACAGAGGCAGGCACACACATACACACACGCAGGCAAACACACACACACGCAGACACACACATATGCAAGCAGGCACACACAAAGAGAGCGTGTGAAGCCTTGAGTGAGGTAATGAGCTGAGTGTAGTAACCTTGACTGATTGACTGAGAAGGTATTTGTTTATGTACAGTCGTGGCCAAAAGTTTTGAGAATGACACAAATATACATTTTTACAAAGTCTGCTGCCTCAGTTTGTATGATGGCAATTTGCAAACACTCCAGAATGTTATGAAGAGAGATCAGATGAATTGCAATTAATTGTAAAGTCCCTCTTTGCCATGCAAATGAACTGAATCCCCCCAAAAAACATTTCCACTGCATTTCAGCCCTGCCACAAAAGGACCAGCTGACATCATGTCAGTGATTCTCTCGTTAACACAGGTGTGAGTGTTGACGAGGACAAGGCTGGAGATCACTCTGTCATGCTGATTGAGTTCAAATAATAGACTGGAAGCTTCAAAAGGAGGGTGGGGCTTGGAATCATTGTTCTTCCTCTGCAAGGAAACATGTGCCGTCATCATTGCTTTGCACAAAAAGGGCTTCACAGGCAAGGATATTGCTGCCAGTAAGATTGCACCTAAATCAACCATTTATCGGATCATCAAGAACTTCAAGGAGAGCGGTTCAATTGTTGTGAGGAAGGATTCAGGGCACCCAAGAAAGTCCAGCAAGCGCCAGGACCGTCTCCTAAAGTTGATTCAGCTGCAGGATCGGGGCACCACCAGTACAGAGCTTATTCAGGAATGGCAGCAGGCAGGTGTGAGTGCATCTGCACGCACAGTGAAGCGAAGACTTTTGGGGGGTGGCCTGGTGTCAAGAAGGGCAGCAAAGAAGCCACTTCTCTCCATGAAAAACATCAGGGACAGACTGATATTCTGCAAAAGGTACAGGGATTGGACTGCTGAGGACTTGGGTAAACTCATTTTCACTGATGAATCCCCTTTCCGATTGTTTGTGGCATCCGGAAAAAAGCTTGTCTGGAGAAGACAAGGTGAGCGCTACCATCAGTCCTGTGTCATGCCAACAGTAAAGCATCCTGAGACCATTCATGTGTGGGGTTGCTTCTCAGCCAAGGGAGTGGGCTCACTCACAATTTTGCCTAAAACACAGCCATGAATAAAGAATGGTACCAACACATCCTCCGAGAGCAACTTCTCCCAACCATCCAGGAACAGTTTGGTGACGAACAATGCATTTTCCAGCATGACGGAGCACCTTGCCATAAGGCAAAAGTGATAACTAAGTGGGTCGGGGAACAAAACATCGATATTTTGGGTCCATGGCCAGGAAACTCCCCAGCTCTTAATCCCATTGAGACCTTGTGGTCAATCCTCAAGAGGCGGGTGGACAAACAAAAACCCACAAATTCTGACAAACTCCAAGCATTGATTATGAAAGAATGGGCTGCCATCAGTCAGGATGTGGCCCAGATGTTAATTGACAGCATGCCAGGGCGGATTGCAGAGGTCTTGAAAAAGAAGGGTCAACACTGCAAATATTGACTCTTTGCATCAACTTCATGTATTTGTCAATAAAAGCCTTTGACACTTATGAAATGCTTGTAATTATACTTCCATATTCCATAGTAGCATCTGACAAAAATATCTTAAAACACAGAAGCAGCAAACTTTGTGGAAATTAATTTTTGTGTCATTCTCAAATCTTTTGGCCAAGACTGTATGTGTGTGTACGTACGTGTTATGGTGCGTGCCTTTGTGTGTGCGCGCGCGTGTGTGTGTGTGCGTGCGTGCGTGTGTGTATGCATATGAGCGAGCCTTGCATACTTTACCCTGGCTAGCTGGTCCTCCTGTTCAGTGTTGACTCCAAAGCGCGGGACAGAAGAGGAGGACAGAGTGGAGCTGTGGGACAGATTCCTCACTCCGCTAATCTGACTCATAGACTTCTCCTTTAGACTAGGGGACGGGAGCTCCACCTCGTTGGGCTGGTCTAGGGGTTAGAGACACACATAGACTTCTCCTTTAGACTAGGGGACGGGAGCTCCACCCCGTTGGGCTGGTCTAGGGGTTAGAGACACACATAGACTTCTCCTTTAGACTAGGGGACGGGAGCTCCACCCCGTTGGGCTGGTCTAGGGGTTAGAGACAGACATAGACTTCTCCTTTAGACTAGGGGACGGGAGCTCCACCCCGTTGGGCTGGTCTAGGGGTTAGAGACACACATAGACTTCTCCTTTAGACTAGGGGACGGGAGCTCCACCTCGTTGGGCTGGTTTAGGGGTTAGAGACAGACATAGACTTCTCCTTTAGACTAGGGGACGGGAGCTCCACCTCGTTGGGCTGGTCTAGGGGTTAGAGACACACATAGACTTCTCCTATAGACTAGGGGACGGGAGCTCCACCTCGTTGGGCTGGTCTAGGGGTTAGAGACACACATAGACTTCTCCTTTAGACTAGGGGACGGGAGCTCCACCTCGTTGGGCTGGTCTAGGGGTTAGAGACACACATAGACTTCTCCTTTAGACTAGGGGACGGGAGCTCCACCTCGTTGGGCTGGTCTAGGGGTTAGAGACACACATAGACTTCTCCTTTAGACTAGGGGACGGGAGCTCCACCTCGTTGGGCTGGTCTAGGGGTTAGAGACAGACATAGACTTCTCCTTTAGACTAGGGGACGGGAGCTCCACCTCGTTGGGCTGGTCTAGGGGTTAGAGACAGACATAGACTTCTCCTTTAGACTAGGGGACGGGAGCTCCACCTCGTTGGGCTGGTCTAGGGGTTAGAGACAGACATAGACTTCTCCTTTAGACTAGGGGACGGGAGCTCCACCTCGTTGGGCTGGTCTAGGGGTTAGAGACACACATAGACTTCTCCTTTAGACTAGGGGACGGGAGCTCCACCTCGTTGGGCTGGTCTAGGGGTTAGAGACACACATAGACTTCTCCTTTAGACTAGGGGACGGGAGCTCCACCTCGTTGGGCTGGTCTAGGGGTTAGAGACACACATAGACTTCTCCTTTAGACTAGGGGACGGGAGCTCCACCTCGTTGGGCTGGTCTAGGGGTTAGAGACACACATAGACTTCTCCTTTAGACTAGGGGACGGCAGCTCCACCTCGTTGGGCTGGTCTAGGGGTTAGAGACACACATAGACTTCTCCTTTAGACTAGGGGACGGGAGCTCCACCTCGTTGGGCTGATCTAGGGGTTAGAGACACACATAGACTTCTCCTTTAGACTAGGGGACGGGAGCTCCACCTCGTTGGGCTGGTCTAGGGGTTAGAGACACACATAGACTTCTCCTTTAGACTAGGGGACGGCAGCTCCACCTCGTTGGGCTGGTCTAGGGGTTAGAGACACACATAGACTTCTCCTTTAGACTAGGGGACGGGAGCTCCACCTCGTTGGGCTGGTCTAGGGGTTAGAGACACACATAGACTTCTCCTTTAGACTAGGGGACGGGAGCTCCACCTCGTTGGGCTGGTCGAGGGGTTAGAGACACACATAGACTTCTCCTTTAGACTAGGGGACGGGAGCTCCACCCCGTTGGGCTGGTCTAGGGGTTAGAGACACACATAGACTTCTCCTTTAGACTAGGGGACGGGAGCTCCACCTCGCTGGGCTGGTCTAGGGGTCAGACACACATAGACTTCTCCTTTAGACTAGGGGACGGGAGCTCCACCTCGCTGGACTGGTCTAGGGGTTAGAGACACACATAGACTTCTCCTTTAGACTAGGGGACGGGAGCTCCACCTCGTTGGGCTGGTCTAGGGGTTAGAGACACACATAGACTTCTCCTTTAGACTAGGGGACGGCAGCTCCACCTCGTTGGGCTGGTCTAGGGGTTAGAGACACACATAGACTTCTCCTTTAGACTAGGGGACGGGAGCTCCACCTCGCTGGACTGGTCTAGGGGTTAGAGACACACACAGGTAGACCAAGTACAGGTAGACAGGTATAGTGATGTAGAACGGTATGAACAGACAGACAAGTATGAACAGACAGGTAAATACACAGACAGGTATATGAACAGACAGGTAAATACACAGACAGGTATGAACAGAC